>NC_032023.1:11014640-11037599 GCF_001865875.1 Lupinus angustifolius
CTTCCACCCTTGCACGAATGATCCTCAACCGTGAGCTCCACTCCTTGAGGCTCCCTGTGACCTTCTTGTCACTACCACTGGTTGGATCGTTTCTAGCTCGTGATACCACTGTTAGAGAAGAAGAAGAACAGAAGAGTAATGCACAGAAGAAGAAGGTATGAAAGATGAAGCAGTGAAAACAGAGAGAATAGAGAGTTGCCAAATTTAGAAAGTATTAGTTGGGATTAACTACCAACTAACCATAGGAATTGCTATTTATAGAATTAGTTACACAAAGGCCCAAATACAACAACAAGAGGCCCACCAATTTCTACTAGTTCATGAATTACATTTTCCTATAACTTCATCATTCTGAGCATTTTCTTCAACTTATTGAGTGGCTTTATGAAAATGTATGTTGCATATTTCTTTTGTGAAATAAAAAACTGCACTTCAATATCTAACTTTGTTCATTTGTACCTTTTTTTTTAAATCTTGCTATGGAACAATCTATATTTCCATTTGGATTGTACTTGCTTTGTAGACACATAATTTTGATTGGCTTCTTTCTTTCTAGAAGTGTTTTTAACTATCATATGTCATTCTTTTCAATTGCACGAATTTCTTTATGATCGCTCATTATTAAATTGGATTCGACAAATATAATTATAATATAATTTCATAAAGTTAGTAAATGTTTATTAAGCATGTTCATAACATGCATAGCGAAAAATAATTCATTTGTTTGTGTTAAAATATGCATACACTCTAATAAGTAGATAAAAATATCTCAGGAGACTCCGGTGACTTTCGAAAAATTCTCCTTCAAAAGTATGAAAGTCCTACGCACATATCCACACCGAGACCAATCCTTATTGTATTGATCCGTGGAGTAAAAGTTCAACTCAAATAAAACCAAAATGAAAGGATTGAAAAAAAGCAATATGATTATTTGTATATTGCATATGTTGCTTTTTTCATGAAGGTTATGTGTGTTTTGGTTTATGTAAAACCAAAACCTCATTCATTTCATTTAGTGTCAATTAACAACTCATTTATTTGGCATAAATTTTGGGTTTTAGTTTTCAAAATTGACTATTAGTTTTAAACATTTGAAATAACTTAATTATATTAAAGATGACTGGATAATATTATTTTTATTTTTGGTGATAGCAAAAAATATAATAATATTCCACTTAAAAGTAAATATATAAAATTAAACTATTTAATTTAGATATAAAATTAAACTCGTTAGTGTGTGACTCTGTAGGTTCATTACTAAGCCGATAGTAAATTAACTCATTAATTTATTAATCAAGGTTGACATCTAGCAACATTCATTAACGACCGAATAGAAATGAAGTAATATCTTTTACTTTAGAACCATTAGAAGATTAATATAGTATTCCCTTCCATCCTTACAACTCTATGTTAACTCTAGAATATGATATAATTGTCAAATTCTAATAAGTTAACTCGTAATGAATGACTTAATAAACTCATTTCTTCATTCATTCAATTCGCATTGGCCAAAGTCTTTATTTCTATAGAGCTCAAACTCATAATCATGAGTTGATGGATTCATTCTTGATCAACCACTAATTCTACAAGGATTTAATTATACTCAATAATCATTCAACTAATATGATAAGGTATTCGGTGTCCATGTCAAAATATAATAAATAACTTGTTAATTAATATGGTAATCTCAAGTTTAAGGAATATATATATTTATTCATAAGAATATCCTATTGACAATTCAGTTCAATGGTCATATCTTTAAATGCATCATTTATATGTGTAATTTAATAAATGAGATCTATTAATCTTTATCTAATAAAGATCAT
Source organism: Lupinus angustifolius (assembly GCF_001865875.1). Classification (NCBI taxonomy): domain Eukaryota; kingdom Viridiplantae; phylum Streptophyta; class Magnoliopsida; order Fabales; family Fabaceae; genus Lupinus; species Lupinus angustifolius. The sequence continues at coordinate 11,016,467 of NC_032023.1, forward strand.
TACACATATATTGATATATCTGGATTAATAGTGTCATAAGCTCAATAATCCTATAATCAAGAACAATTTAGATTAAAATTATAAAAGATTTATTTCTCATTATAATCTCTATTATAATAATAAGTCTCTAATTTTAATCAATGATCTCTCATATTAATTATTTTGACAAACAATGAATATGATATTAAGATAATAATACATAAAACTTTATTATTATAAACATGTCAAATTGGTTCTTGGAGATACATTATATCCCAATAGTTAGGATCTTTGAATTCTGATTTCAAATTTATGAGTTTATCAACATGAAAATTAATATGTCAACAACCAATTCTAATTTCAAGCTCTAATTCTAATACCAATTTCACTTGCCAAACATACCATAATATTTGTGTTACTTCCAATTTGAGGTTGTACATGGGAATTCCCATTGTGCAAGGCAAAAGAGCTTGTAAGCATATTCAACTTTAATAAACTTAATGGAAAAAGTTGGCTACTTGGAATGACATGCTTCTAATTGAAGTTATGGTTTGACATTATTTATTGCTGGTTGTCTCTATACCTATTCGTACAATGCAACCCTTTTGTTTACCTCATGGCATTTATGATGAGTTGGAAATTATAATGAGGCGTTTTCTTTGGAGGAAACTTGTGAAATATTAATATTAATATTAATATGTGCATTCCACAATATATGGTTAAGGAAATTAGTATTGTGTTTGTTGATTGTTATATTTGGAATTAGGATCAAACCAATTTATTCCTATAGCACAAGTTCCAATTAGTTGTTGAAACAAGAATTTGGTCAATGTAACATGAATCTTTATCTTGGCTTTGGGAGCTTAAATTTCTTGAGGAAGTTAACACTCATATGTGGTTAAGTTGGCAAAATCCCCTCCTTATAAATCTGATTCATTTAGATAGTAAATTGGTTTTTTTCCTAGTTAGGGGCAAGATATGGAATCTATGTTGTATTGTTTGAGGGACTAAATAAAGAAAACATGTCATCTTTTATTTCTCAAAAAAATGATTAGACTGATGAGATTTGGTATGATACTTATGAGATTGATGAAATTCCAATATTTCTCCTTAGAATATATTGACTTAACCCCACAAGCGGGACTACTACCTTATAATATGTTGCCGCCAGAAGTAAAACCCTGTATTTCTTCTAGAGAACCTCCTAACTGTTCTAGAGCAACTAGAAATAAATTCTTTAACTAGAAAACATTCATTTCAGATATAGGATATCTATCTAGAAGTTTTCGCAATTTTAGAGAGTCCAATACTAAAAGATAATGATGACATATGATACAAAAATATATCTAACGGTCTTGAATTTATTTATTTTTAATAAAATAAATTTAAAAATCAAGAATTTTCTTTTACATTGTATTCCACTAAAGTTTAGATATACTTGTCATGCTTTGGGGTCCATCTAATTCCTAAGTTTTATTATCTTCATTTTCAAACCTAATTACAAACATTTATAACTAGTAGTTAGTGCATTACATTTGTAATGACTATAGATGGTGGTTCTAACGTACAAGGAATGGATATTCTAACTCATAATGTGATGCCCATGACTAATAATTAATCTCATATGTAATATTTCCAACATGATTGAACTTGTTATTATTCTTGAGTGCAAACCATCATAATCATAAAGTAACTTGAGGAGATTGCTGAGTTGCTCTTGAAGAGGGATGGGCAAAATTGAACATTGATGTTAGTAAAGCTTAATCAAGGTTTGCAAGATACCAAACCTTATATAGAATTGTTACCAAAAGCAAATGTTTATGAATCTAAATATTTAATTTTCATTAGAAAAATATCTATGTATTAATAGAGTAAATTTTTTTATAGTTATTACACCATTTACTATTAAAATTATTATCAATCACTTTTAAATATAACTAATATAAATGATTTAATGGAACAATATATTGACTATACTTTATGTATAAATTTTTACATGTATAAATATTACATTCTTTTTTATTTGTTACCAGTAGAGTTGACATTAATTATTTATTTTGGATCTTACTTTACTTCTCTTTCTTCTATTGTTAAACAATAAAACATTAATTGGTTCACTTCTCTTTCTTCTATTGTTAAACAATAAAACATTAATTGGTTCTTTGATCCAAAACATTTTCGTACACGACACTCACCTTGATGCAATGTATGATAGTTGGTTGGGATATGCAACAAGAAATGAGAAGAGAAGAAGTAAGAGAACAGTAAGAATCTCTATATAAAGAAAAATGTTCCTTAATTAGATTTTGTTTTCTTGTGATAAATTTTGACAAAAATCTATGATTGTTTTTATTAGGGAATACATCAAACGAAATTAAGACAAGTCTAATAAAATGGTTAACTTTTTTGTATTGTTCAACAATATTTTTTGAAAAAAAAAACATTAGGAAACTAAGTCTAATAAAATGGTTATCATTTATGCATTGTAAGGATGTTTTTAAAATTAAAATAAACGATGCAATAAAAAAAAAATTTGATTAAGTTTTTTTAAACGGACTTAACTTATCTCTTATTTCAATTTTTAATTTAAATTGAGATTTATTTTTCATGGTGCCCTTTTGAAATGTATAAATAAAGTAAGATAAACTTATCTAATTTTTTTCATTTTTAATTTAAAATAAAATACAATAAGAATATTTCAATTTAAAATTTTAAATGACTGAATAAGATACTAACTTGAAAAAAGATAACAATATTCTTATAATTACTCTTATTTAAGAATGAATCCTAAAATTTCTTTCATCCAATAATGAAATTCATATTTTAATATATAAAAGGTTGAACGCGTATAATTATAGGGCTGAATATTAAAATTACAATTTATAACATTGATTTAAGTTTATGTTTTGCAAAATTTAGGCCAAAGTTATGAGTTTGTAGTCTGTAGTAAAAAAATACCACCAAACCATGTCTTTTTGGGTAAAGCTCCTGTATATTTCTATAAAGACTAAAAGATTGATGTTTTGACTGCCCCACACTTATTTATTAAAATAAATGGTTACTCGCTCTGAAAGAGATTAGTTCCTTATTCATAGGATAAAAATATACTAGTAATACAAAAAAGTATTTAGTCAAAAAATTACAGCAATAACCTTATAAATATGGTCAAGAGTCTCTCTCATAGAGATGAAAATGCATATAAAACAAAAGGAAGAAATAATATGATGTCACACTTCAACATTTAAGTATAATTTAATGACACTTTTATCTCAAGTATAAAAGGAAAACTAATAATTTGTATTTCCAATATGAGAGATGATTGTTTTTCTATAAATATATAGTTAGCTAATTAAGTTAGATTTTATAATAAAAAGTAGCTATATGTTAGTCCGAATTGTTAATAATTTAAAATTGAAATATCATATTTGTGATTGTACAAATTTTCATTTAAGAAAAAAAAATTTAAAGTACAATAACGAAAATAATCATTTACGGCTCCCAATACCACCTTACGACTTTTGAAAAGAATATAGCTTTTAAAAGCTATATCCATCCACCAAACAATTTAAAAACATTTTTAATTCAATCAATTCATTGTAATATCTATATATATATATAAAAAAAAATATGGTGTAATTGTTTATAGTATAATTTTCTTTTTCTATTTTGTCCTTAACACTTTAATTTTAAAAAAAAAACTGAATAATCATATGTAATTATCATCAATATATTAATCACCTTCCCACCTTCATTTAACAATTAAAATAAAGATAAAAAAATATAATATAAAGTATATTCAATAAAAATTACAAATATAAAGTGTTTTCAATATAAAAAAATATTATGATTCATAAAAAAGAAAATATAAACCGGTAAACACTTCCTGCCTCTCACCATACTGGTATGTAATAAATGCATAAAACAAATGAACTGAAAATTATTTAATTATTTGTTACCATAATTACTAGTATGTTGATAAAGATTATTGTGTATGTCAACCAGTATATAATGTTTAAAGGCGAACAATTATAACAAAAATATTACCTTATCAGAAAGAATAAACCAACAATTTTTGAATTGATTGTATTTTAACACCTCTTAAAAATATAAACTTTATCATCAATTTTTTCACTGCAAAATCAAATAAACAAAAGCCACAACAGAAAGAAAATAGTAGAGCTTTAACAATTTCAAATTATTAGGGAATTAAGAGAGAAAAAAATATAAATAGAGAGGGATTGAGGTAAAAGAGAGATGGTACAAGGTGAAAAATGAGAGAAAACTAGTTAGAAAAGGAAAAAATGTGGTAAATGTAAAAGGTGAAGACTTATGTATTTTATATGTTTATTATTTTTAGGTCAAAAAATATAAAGTTAATATATATTAAATTTATGTTTTATTATTGTAATGAATGAAAATGAATAAATATAAAAAGTGGTATAAACCTTGTGATAAGATATGTTGCTCCATCAAAATTGAGTGACAGCGATACATTCATTTTCATTATCTTACATGCACATGCTTTTATTGTACTAACTGTTGTGCAAACCAATTTGATTTATAACCATTATATTGTAGTATGTTTCTGCCAAATTCATTTTTACACTTGATTGGTGGCAATGAAGAATTTATTAAATAGAATAACAAATTATATAGTCATATTAAATTTGTTACTGTTTCTTTTTGTAGTTGAAGGTGAAAGTGAAATACAGAGATTGCCCTGGTAAAATTATTAAAACGAAGTGTATCATTTAATGTTTTAGAAGTACAAATAAAATGTAGTAGTTATTTTTGTGTCATCATCTGTATCAATATTTTAGTAAAAATAAGTTATTTTTATTAAAAATTAGTTTTAAATGAAAACTGATTTATATAATTGATACGATTCAATTGAGAATTAGTTACTATAACCAATATTGATAAGTCTCAACCAATATAATTATTGTAATGTATGGATATTGAGACCAATTCAATAGTTTTCTAGTTGTACTGAGACACAATGGTTTTTTTTTCAAAGTTTTGACTATAGATGATTGTATATTATTATTTATATAATTAATATTTACTTTTTCATAAGTTCTTACAAGTTAAGATTCTTCTTAACCTTTTATTAGGATTACTATAATTTTTAATTCACTTATAGAAAAAACAGAAACAATTAACAAGAAGTAAAAAACTTAATATATTAACTTTTAACAAGTAAGATTGTGAGATTGGATATAATAATAGTAATGTTCTTTATCTTGTGATCTATGTATCATGCATTTAAATATGGGAAATAATTATTTTATTTGTGAAGATAAGATTATATACATTACACTCCAAGTAAGTGGAACCTCAAACACATTTTTAATTTACTTTTAATAATTATATAATGAATGTAATATATATTGATAGTGTAAAGATTTATACATAATCAGAGTATCATCTACTATTTATTTGTATTATTTATAATTAAGAGTCAATTATCATTAAAAATGAATGATAGATAACACAATAATAATATAGAAAACTCTTGCATTATTAATGTATACATCATTTTCTTTATATAAAATAAGTAACTACTTATTTTTATTTGGAAAGTATTTAATGATTCAAATGGTTTTAATACATGACCATTTTTATACACTTGAAAAGTATTTTGTCAGTAAAACCTCTTTACTCTTTAATTAAACGTGTATATTCTTTTTATGCTTGATTGGGTGAGTATTTAGGAAAAAAACTTTTTCTTAAATTTAATTTACTAATATGTTTGACAAAATTGATTGAAATATGTTTATCTGAAACAATTTGTTTAATTATTTTATTAATGTGAAAAAGATTAATCTTGTTTAAAATTTCAATTAATTCAATTCTATAAATTGATTTGAAGAACATGAATCTTGTTTAAAAAGTTTCAATTCATTCAATTATTACATTTTTTCATTATCCTTTCCACCTAAGGACCCAGGTGTTATTATTACATACCCAACAAAAAAAATGCAATCCGCACCTATTTATTCTCTGCTTCCGATTTTAATTTTTATTAAAGAAGTGGTATTAGAGTAAGTTAAAAAAATATATCTACTTACATTTTATAAGTTATTATCATATCATTCATAATTAATATTTAATTATTGTAAACTTTTCAGAAAAAATAATTCAAATAAATTATGAATGATGATATAAATCGTTACATTACTAATGCATGTATTTTAGATTATAAAAAATTACTCTATATCTTAATCATTTATTCTAAAAAAATTCAATAATTTGAGTTAACCGTGAACCATTAAATATTTTTTATAAAATAAATTACTAAGATGTGACAGTAGATTTTTTAATCTTATTTTTGGACTAATTAAATCTCTTTTCTTTATCAATTTAATTTTAATGGTCATTAATATTAAAAAATTTCGAGCAACACTTATTGGAAGGACACTCAGAATGGAATAGTTTATTGTACCAAAAAAGCCAACTAACACCCATTTCTCTCTCTTTGTCTTTGTCTTTAAGACTCTCATCAGACTCTGTTCTTTTTTCTTTCTTGTTGCGTTGTCTCATTCATTTCCCTCTCTTAACCAACAACCTCATTGAGCCACCGGCGAGACCATCCTCGCCGGAAATTTGCTCTGAAACTCGCCGGAATTTTATTTTTACAATTTCACCTCCAAATTCTCATCCAAGTTGTTGTTTGGCTCCAAATTCTACACAATTTTATGTTTTTTTCTCGTTTTTATGTGGTGGGGTGAGCAATGCTGAGATGAAGATAACGTTGGAGGGTGCTTTTGCTGAAAATATGATGAGATCTTCAGTTTTTGTTGAATTTGCTATGTTGTAAACGTTGGAAAGATTCCGTTTTTTTTGTTTGTTTCTGTCACCTCTGTTTTTTAGATGACAAGGGTGCTGAATTGGTGGAGAAACATAAGGAAGGATAACTTTTGAAGTTTTTTTGGTTCCTAGTTCTGTTCAAAATTGAAGGGTAAAAAAGGTGTGAAATTTTGTAATAAGCTTGAAAATTTATCAAAACTACGCATTTTGTGTGTGTCTGTTTTTTGTTTTGTTTTTTTGTTTGGTGGGGTTATGTAATTGTTACTAGCTTTTTCTCTTTGGATGCACTAGTCATGTTTTTTTTACGTGTTTTAAGGGTTAGAACCCCTTTATGTTCAGACCCATCTGTGAAATTTTGTTTTTTTGTTTTGATCTGTTGAGGTTTCAGGCTTTCCATGTGAATTTCTCTCTTTTTATGCCTTATTTCATGACAGAATCAAGGTAGAATTGTGTACTTAAGCAAGATACCTTTCTTTCTTTAGCTGTGGTTTGTTTTGAGAAAAGGAAAGGTGCTTTGAAATAGAAGGTGGGGTTTTCAATTTTCATAGGATTTTATTTTGATTTCTATGGAAGGTTTTGTTACAACTTCCTACATTTTCTTTGCTAAACTAAACTGTATTTGGTTGTTGGTTGGAAGCAACGAGCTTTTTTTTTTGTTTCATCCTTCCTTCTGTTAGTGTTTAGTTGAAGATGCAACCATTTTCGGCTTAGTTTTTTGCTAACCCCTTCTAATTTTGCAATTAGAATTTAGGAAGTGGTTCTATCATGGTTTCTGTTAGTTCTTTTTCCTTCTCTATTTTCTTTTACTTTTTGTAGGGTGGGTGTTGTTAGTGGCATTCAAATTGGTTAAATGATATTTTCTGGGTCTTAAATGAGAGTAGATTTTCTTTCTGCCAATGGTAGTGTCGATATAGATTGCTGCCATATTTATTTCATCTTTCATGTTATTTGTCAAGCAAATGATCTTAATTTTCCAACAGATGACAGGGAATAGAGTCTGATAAAGCTAGCAAGTGAGGAGGTTTTTTGTAATAGTTGTCTTCCGAGATTTTCTGGTCTTTGATCTGCAGAATGCCTTCTGAAATAACGGAACAGCGGGGTGTTTCAGCCACATCTCGTTTTTGTGATGACATCTCCTTTCCTCCTGAGGTGATTATTGTTTTAACCGTGTCATTTTGATGATGTCAAATTTTGTCTAATGACCTCGAGATTTTGGTAGTCATCAGTTCCATAGAACTGTTAAAAGTCCACGGCTGGATTCTTCTTTTCCAAAATATCAATCAACTTCTCTATGGTTCCAATGCTATTGTCTATCTGACCTGTTAGTTTTCGACTTTTCATAACATTTCTTGAACTTTTTTATTGGCAGATGAATGTTGGATTACAGAAGCTAAAATCCAATCATGACAAGTACACACAAGGTGAGGTCCAATCAACTCATTATTTGTTCAAAACTGCCCTATTTGTTCCCATGTTTCAATTCCATCATTAATGCCCCAAATATACTAACTAACTGCTAGTTAGGATTTAGACCTTGAATGAACTGTTTCATAATTTAGTTTCGAAATTGGCAAGTCACTAATGTTTGGACATGTTATTATCATTGGATAGTTTTTCCATATATATCTCTCTGTATACCTTGTATGATTCCAGTCAGGTCTTTATTGAAATGCAGTTATATACCTTTCCCTTTTTGGACATTTCGAGCAACGATTCTCTCACTTTATAGTACAAATAACTTGTTTTCTTGCATTTAGAATAGACATTTATCAATGTAGCTATGAATTATCCTTTGTTTGAGTGATTGTCGTCAATTTCAAAACTAGTATATTGTTTCACTTTGTGTTGTGTGGTGATAATACTTGGATATTTTTGGTTCTTTAGCACATGCTCTTCTTACTGTCTGCTTGAAACAATATATAAAATTGTTTCTCATGGAAAATTGATTATCACTTATCAATGTTGCTGCAATCTTTACTAAAATAATGCCTTATTATGCTTGTATAGTTCACCACCATGTTCTTGTGGTTTTCTAATTGCAATAAAGCTAGGATAACTAATGGTATCATATATGTAGTTTTGATAGATGTTGTCAAGGTTTTGCTGATCATCCTAATTTCGAATGTAATAATAATGTAATGCGGGCATATGCATATTTGTGTTGTTCACTCATGTGTTCTACAAGTCACTATCTTCAGAGTTTGCAGTTAATTTCTAGATAAAGTAAGTTCTATATTAAATTTTTCAGGAAAGAGTGAAACGGCAGCATCTCCTGGCGGCATTTTGAGTGCTTCATCACCCCTTCAAATGAATGCAAAAACTGGCTTGCCATTGTCTCAGACTAGTCTATCTGGGGAAATTACCGAAAACACACATTTTGGTGGAGAAGGCATTACAGATGTGCTGAAGAATACCCATGAACGGCTTAATTATAACCTGAGATCATTGTCTGGTGTGCATATGCAACCATCATCTGGCTCATATGGTTTAATTGGGAACAAGACTCTCACCAATGTGGCCTCTCGTGAAAGTAGCCTATTCTCAAGCTCACTGTCTGATATATTTAGCCAAAAGTGTAAGAACTTATTTCCTTCATGCTAAGATATTTGCGACATGCATAACGGGTATTACAGCATGGTCAGGTAATCAGAATTGATGCCCCTTTATCGTTCTAAAAGTTTCGATGCAAGTTTCTGTTGCATTAATTTGCTTGTATATCAATATATCATCATTAGCATAGCAAAATAGATGCTTGATATGATCTCTAATGTAGTCAGACAAAGAATTGCATTTGCACCCTCCTCCCTAACAAAAAGAAGAAACTAAGAAACTTTTGTATTCGTTTAGGATTCGTGATTTTAATTCGGTTTAATTGATATCCTCACCTATATATTTATATGCATATCTTGGTGCAGTGAGGTTGTTGGGGAACGGTGTTCTGTCTGGTCAGCCCATAAATGTCGGTTCCCTTCCCGAGGAAGAACCATATAAGTCTCTTGAAGAAATTGAGGCTGAAACTATTGGAAATCTCCTTCCTGATGAAGATGATCTGTTTTCTGGTGTCGCTGACGAGCTAGGAGGCAGTTTACATGCTAGAACAAGTGACGATTTTGATGATTTTGATTTGTTCAGCAGCGGTGGAGGCATGGAGTTGGAAGGGGATGCACATCTAGTTTCAGAAAAAAGAACCAGTTACATGGGTGTTGATCTCGGTCACTATTTTAAAGGGAAAGTTCCTTTTGGTGAACAGTCTTCTAGAACACTTTTTGTCAGAAACATTAACAGCAATGTAGAAGATTCTGAGCTAAAGGCTCTCTTTGAGGTGAACCTTTATTCTTTTATGCTACTAAATGCTATCTCGGAATTCTCAGGAAGCATTTCATAGTAGTAATGATAGAATGTTAATGGATTTTTTGTTTGATATTGCAGCAATATGGTGATATCCGGACCCTTTATACTGCCTGCAAGCATCGTGGGTTTGTTATGATTTCTTATTATGACATTAGGGCTGCACAAAATGCAATGAAAGCACTCCAAAATAGGTCATTGAGGTCTAGGAATCTGGATATACATTATTCATTTCCGAAGGTATCATTCCGGTTGACTTCGCATGTATGCATAAATTCCTTTTGCATTGTTACCGTTTGGGCAAAGTTAGTTTCTTCTTTTAGTATTACTATGTGCTTCACTTGTTCAATTGTTTCGTCTTCCTATTTTTTTTATGCTTTGCTTATTGGTATATTAACTGGATGATTTGTTAGGTCAATGTTCCAGACAAGGATATTGGTCATGCCACACTGATGATATCTGGTCTTAATTCATCTGTTCTGAATGATGAGCTTAAACATATTTTTGGGTTTTATGGAGAAATTAAAGACGTAAGTTTTTCGCTGTTGGTTTTTACCCATTTTTTGGTTTGTGTTTTACAAAAGTCTTTACAAGCATACTTAAATATTCTGTCTTAAATTGCAGATATTTGAATCTCCAGAAATGGACCATATCAAATTTATTGAGTTTTATGATGTACGAGCTGCAGAATCTTCTCTTCGGGAATTGAACAAGATCTGCATTGCTGGGAAGCAGATTAAGCTTGAACCTTGCCATCCTAGGATTGCAGAATGGTGGCTATTTCCGTTTCTTATGACTTTTTTATGCTTTTGGAATCTTTCTATCTTAACTGGTGCTTTGTATATGAATTCTTTATTTTGGGTTTGCTTATTTATTCTTACCACCTTGAATAGCGTTTTCACTTTCTGTTGGTTAGAGTGTAAAGTTGTTATCCATCGCCTTGATGGAAAATTATGTTTTTCAGTTAACAATTTTGGAAACCTTGCTTTTGTAGTCTGTTGCAGCAGTCTCAGAAAGGACAAGATGCACCAGATATTGGTCATAATCTTAATGAGAACCTATTAGCAAGACCGAAGGGTATGATTTTTTCAGCTTCAACTTTATTTTTACCCCTAGGAAGCTTAAGATGTTCTGAGTCTCACTACTTGTAATTTACAGCAACATTGGCTTCTAGAGTAATTGCATCTGGTGGAAGCTTGGAAAATGGATATAATCAGGGATTTCAATCTGCAACACAGCTACCTTTGAATGCTTATATTGATAATAACACATTATTTCCTATGAATTCTAGCATTCACAAGACAGCAAGAGGCGCATCTGCTGGAAAATTATCTGGTGTTTGTGAGTCCAGTAATGCTGTTGATGCAATGAAATTTGCTTCGATTCCAAGATTCCAACCTCATTCTTTACCCGAGTATCATGGTGGTTTAGGTAATGGTAGTCCTTACACCTTTTCAAGCACCATAAGCAACATGGCTCCCAATATTGGTACTGGGTCGACAGAAGTCTCTGGCAACAGGCACATTCAGGGATTGGGCTCAACTGGGAATCTACCCGAATTTAATGCAGGAGGTTAGTTTAATATGCTAAGAAAGCTTCATTTATAACTACATTATTTTGCAACAGTTTCCAAATGGTTTATTGTCTATAGAAAATTATGACTAGAAGGGGCGAAATTATTGCAAAGGGTAACTAATTTGTAGCTTAAATGGCATCAATAGCATGTTAGCAATTTAAAATCTTACAATAATTGACTTGACTGTTGCAGTTAATGACAATGAATACCGTTTCCAATATTTTCATTATTTGCATTATAACACCAAAAATATAAATTGCTATTTAAAAGGCTAACTATACCGATTTAAATAAATCTAGACTTGCCTGTCGGACTATCTGAGATTATGCATTCTGAATTGAATTGGACATTCTATCGGACTATCTTAAAATAATGGGCTTGAATGTGCATTAATAGTTTGCATTTGAATTACGGTGTTTGTAATCTGTTTTCTTGTGGACCAACAGGGAATGGAAGCCGCCCACATGGACTTTATCATATGTGGAACAGCTCCAACTTGCACCAGCAACACCCATCAAATGCCATGCTTTGGAAGAATACACCATCCTTTGTTAATGGTGCTGGTACCCCATGTCTTCAACAGATGCCTAGCTTTCCTGGAACACTGCCTCATGTGCTGAGAGCAACACATGTAGACCACCATGTTGGCTCGGCACCAGTTGTTACAGCTTCGCCCTGGGAAACACAACGTTCTTACTTGGGAGAGTCTCCTGATGCTTCTGGTTTACGGTTGGGCTCTCTAGGAAGTCCAGGTTTTCCTGGTGCCTGGCAGTTGCATTATCCAGACTTTTCTCCTCGCAATATGTTGTCTCATGTTGGTGGGAATGGTGCCGAATTGATTTCGAATGCTGGGCAGGGCTCTCCTAAGCAGCTGTCACATGTTTACCCTGGGAGGCTTCCCATGACTTCAATGTCTAAATTTGATTCTACCAATGAACGAATGAGAAACTTCTATAATCGTAGAAGTGACGCAAACACTAACAATGCGGATAAAAAACAATTTGAACTTGACCTAGGTCGCATACTGCGTGGAGAGGACAGCCGAACAACACTTATGATAAAAAATATTCCCAACAAGTAAGCAAGTTATATCTCTAGATTTTTGTGGAAATTTTATGGCTTACCCTTTTTCTTTCATCTTCAATATACAAAAGAATATTGCAAAGGCGAAATTGTTAGTTACCTCAAACCTTTCATTTATTTGTTATGGATTATTTTAAGATGTGGCAAGTACAATGAATATATTATTTTAAACAGTTTTGTCCTGGGTATGCATTTAGTTTTGGCTCTTGCCTTTCACATTTTTACGCATCGGGCATACAAATGCAATCTCTCTCTTTTGCTTGCTTACACTTGCTTGGACACACTTTGACATGCATGTGCACAGTTTACATATACTCTTATATTTGATCAATCAGCTTTTTCAAGCATATTTTACAGGGAGTAAAGCATACTAATTCTTTAGGTTTGGTCTTTTGTTTGTCCCTTTCTTTATTATAATTTTTATATATTTCGGCAGGTATACATCAAAGATGCTTCTTGCTGCCATAGATGAGCAATGTCGGGGAACTTATGATTTTCTGTATTTGCCAATTGATTTCAAGGCAAGTGTATATTTTGGGGGTTGAATGCTTCCTTAAATGAAGTAATCATAACTGTGTTTCTAAATCACTTCTTTAAATGGTTGCAGAACAAATGTAACGTTGGCTATGCATTCATCAATATGATTGATCCTGGTCAAATTATTCCATTCCACCAGGTTATTTCAGAATTCTTATCTAATACGATTTGATTTATTCGTCTTGTTTCTTTTTTGTTTCTGTGTGTTTGCAAAACTAAATAGATGAGAAACATTGTGCAGGCTTTTCATGGAAAGAAATGGGAGAAGTTCAACAGTGAAAAGGTAGCTGTTCTTGCATATGCCCGAATTCAAGGAAAATCTGCTCTTATTGCTCATTTCCAGAATTCAAGCTTAATGAATGAAGATAAACGTTGCCGCCCTATTCTCTTCCATACAGATGGCCCGAATGCTGGTGATCCGGTAAATCATCTTGTTCTTTACTTTTAATAAATTCCAGTGGCTAATTGCAACGTATAAAGGCCTATTCCCAGTATTCTTTCACTGCTATTTTGCTCAACAGATCTTGGTTTGCTGATGTTTATGTGAATGCGTTTGGCTGTTACAAGTTAAATGCAAGTTAATGGCTTTCTTTGATTTCCTTTTAAGCCTGTTATCTTAATGTTAACTTGTTAGGTGCCTATTTCTTTCATGCATTGATTGGTATTGACAAATAGGGAATGTTTTCAATGCTATTGATTGACTTAAACTAATTCCAAAGTATACTAGTAATGATTATATGGCTTCCTCATAACTACATCATTATGGTTCTGAGTTCTCACATGAACTGGTTTTGATGGCAATAAGATGCCATATATTTTTGTGGTTTTCACCTTTCTAGCATTACATTAATTTAACAGATTGTACTTTCCATCAAAAGGCTATGTTTGCAACCTAATGACTGAACTTTTTATTTATGGTTCGTCTCGTGATATTATGTACCCTAATAAAATGGACCTCATTGTCTCTGCAGGAGCCTTTTCCCTTGGGTAACAATATCAGACTGAGGACCGGAAAGTCTCGTGCTAGTGCTAGCGAGGAGAATCGCAGCCAAGGGAATCCCTTAACTTCGGCAAGTGGAGAGGAGTCTGCTAATGGAATAGAGTCATCAAGAAACTCTGACTAATTTAGCCTCATGTCATGTCAACTCCGACTTTGTATATTTTAATTTTCGTTGTGATCGACAGAGGAATTGGAGCCAGTAGAAAAATGGGGCTCACAATTTTTGCCTATAGAGGAGCCTTGCATAAGTTTTTGGAGGTTGAGGTACATAACCACCATAATGAAGAAACTGATTCTAGTATTATTATCTTTACTTTCCCAAAGTTTTGGACAGTGTGTGCTCATCTTACAAGTTTAGAAAATGGCTTAACTGGAGCATAAAATTTTGGCTAGCTGTGAATGGATCATGTGGCAATTTGCATATCCCTTAAGATAGTGCATATCATTGTGAATTTCAAGGGTTCTTTGTTGCTTTTATTACTGTCTTAATGTTCATATGTAATTTTGTTTCTTTCTACCTAAGTGCATTGTGCTTATGGGATTTGTTTTTGCCTATAGAATGTGACAATCGAGGGAAGAGATTTTAATTGGAACATTTTCTTTTATGGTACTAATTCAGATATTGCTGTTATTTCTTATTTTCCTTCATATTTTCTAATCTATTTTGTGAGCAAGACTTTGAGCACAAGTGTCCAATGAATAGAAACAGTATCAGACATTAGATTTAGTTGAAGTATCATTAATAAGGACTTCATTGTCTTTTTTTAACAATCACTTTCAATAAATTTAATGTCTGATATTATTTGTGCTAATTAGACACATGTTCAATGTGTTTTATAGTTCTCAGTAGTTCTAACTCAGCTTTGCATGAAATTGATGTTGGTTGGAAGAGTTTTTATTCTTTTCTGTTCTACCTACATTTTTTTACCATGGTTTTCATTTTTATCTCTTTTCTTGCATATTTTGTGTGATTCAACTTTTACCAAATAGAAAAATTGTTTTTCTAGTAAACCAAACACAATATTGTTTTATTCTTAAACCATTTTCTTTTTACAATAAATACATATTTCAGTCTTTCATTTCGACCTTATTACTTTTCGACCTTATTACTTTGATCCACCGAAACTTCAAAACTCTGAAATGTTATAATTTTTTTTAAATGTGAGTCAAATTAATTATTTTATGATCAAATTAGTTTTTATTAGGTGTTATAAAATAAGTTAAAAATACTAAATTTGACTGTCATTTATAAGTTGTGGGAACCATTTTGTGTTTTTTTAATTTTTGATAAGCCAAATTAGTAACCTTAAAAAATATGAGAGACTAAAATAAATATTTTTCTTTTTAGTAACTGACATGGCTTCTATAATTAAGTAAACTGATTGTATCATTTAACATTTATATATGTTTGCAGTTATTATTTGAATTCGTGGAAGTCGTTTCCAAGAGGTAACTCGGTCTTAAAGTTGTGAGATATAAAATATGATTATCTGGTTTGCTAAGCAAACTTTCTGATCATAATTGAAAGTTTGAAACACTGGAGTAATTTATTGAATAATCTAATTGAAAAACTGAAGTTTTATACTTATTTAATTTTTTTATGATACATGTTAACAAATGAGGTTTGGTTCTGTAAGAATGAGATTGTAATTAAGAGGGGAGTGAATTAGTTGACTTAAAATTATGGATAATTTTTCTGCAAAATCAAGAGTTAAAGTGCAGCGGAAAATATATGCAGAAATTAAACAAATAAATAATCAAAGAGATAAAGGAGAAGAGAATACACAAGAATTTTTATACTGGTTCACCTTCTTGTCCACCGAAGGCTACGTCCAGTACTCTTGCATTTCTTCACTAAAGATTATGAGTTGCAATTACAATATCTCACCACAAGATCTCTATATACCTTACACACTCCATAAACCTTATTCACTCTTGGAAAAACACATTTCCAAGTGATTCTAATCCCATTTCTTATCACACCCTTGTGAAAGAAAGTATTATGCAATAGAAATGAAGAATGTAAAACAATGACAGATTGCCTTTACAAGTTTTAAAGTAATATAATTTGCAATCCAATCAACTCTTTTGTACAATTAGTAATAATGCTCTTTATAAGTTGGTAAACTTAGGAACACATTACTTTAAGCAACTTCAGAAAAATCAACTTTGAAAGTTTAAGAACTAGTTGCCAAAAGTGCAGAAAATAATTTCAGAATGTGTGTAAGAGCTTTTAAAATTTGTATGAGAGTTGTGTGTTTGTGTTGTGAGATTCAATGCCTTTAAATAGACTTTCCAATCACCCATTGTGCCTCTACAAAAAGGTAGGAATTGATTGGAGTGAAAACATTTCGTTTGGGATGAAAACCTTTCATTTTGAAATCTGAAATCTGATATAACAACTCTCAGTAATCGATTACAACCAGTGGGTAATCGATTACCCAAACATTCTATCCAGTGGGCATTTAAATTCGAGTTAGAGTAATCGATTAGAGCAAGTGGGTAATCGGTTACTCAACTTCATTAAAACTGGTAATCTGTTACTCAAAGACAGTAATGGATTACTTTGATCAGTTTTAAGTTGGATAACTCTTTTCTCACACATGTAACCTATTACTTAGATGCACTAACCCGTTACACACTATTTTTGAAAATTGTTTTGAGTATATTGAAGTGTTTCAATTTTCTTTAAAAATAGTTTGAGCATTACTATTGTATATTCAAGAGTGCAGGATAGAAGTACATATTTAGACTTAGACTAATTTGTCTTGAAGCTTTGTCTTCTTTGTCTTCATAAGTATTCTTCATTTTCTTCTTTTTGGTGATGTTGGTGTCTTCATCAAAACCGTGCTAAGGTCAGCATCAAAGTTCTTCTTCACAATCTTCCCCTTTTTGATGATGACAAACCAATATCTTCTTTAACAATATAGTTTTCTGAGAGCATCATACTTTGAGACATGCTAAGATGATTTGAGTTTGCTCCCCCATTTTGTATGCTCCCCCTTAAATTGTAGTTATGTGCCTGAAATGTTTTAAACATAAAATACACTTCTCCAAACTTTTCTCCCCCTTTTGACTTCATCAAAAAGTAGAAAAGTCAAGAGTCCAACACATTATATAGCATACATATTCATATGATATAAAATGAACATCACAATGCATATCATAAAACATAGATATTCAGATATTTGTTCACAAATAACAACAACAAAATAACATAAAGCAAATTTTGTCCGAAAATATGAAATGATTACAACCATAAAATCAGTAAATTGTTCAGAGACATGCATCAATACAAACAAAAATCCTACACATAATCTAAGACTTAAGCTTAGAGCTGTCGTCATCAACATCCATGCTACTTAGCTTAGAAGAGAGACGATGAAGTTCAAATTGGATTTGTTGATTCTGAGTATCAAAGGCATCCATTCGGTTAGTGATGTAGCCTCGAAGAGAAAGCAATTCGTCCATAATCATCTGATTGGAAGGCATGACAGCAGATGAGGAAGATTGAGCATGAAACTCAAGAGGTTGAGGTTAAGGAGGGTTAAGATTGGTAGGTTCTAGTTGATCATCAGGAGCAGTTGGTCTATCAGGTCGATATTTATAGGTGCGGCGGTCATGAAGATCTATGGAGAAACCCATTTTGTGGACAACTTCCACATCATTCTTGCTTTTGCGAAGATTTAGAGCGACCTTGGTTTCACCATTAGTAGAAACACTGAAATGTTCAAGAATATAGGTTATGAAAATAGCATAGGGCAATGGGCTTTGAGTTCCTCGAACATTCCACACTTGTCTCATTATCATATGTCTCCAATCGATTTTGATGTTAAACTTCATAGCGTACATCAATTGAGAATGGCGAAAATTTTGGTAAAATGACATAGCTCAGAAAATAATGAAGCAAACGATCTTCAAGTTTGAGATGTTCAGCAGATAGGATATCTATATTTTTATCAGTCTCACCAAAACTTTGTTGCTTACGCATTTCTATTTCCTCCTTAGAAATTCTACAGAGAGAATGATAGAAATCTTTTCGATCATAGTTATCCCATGCACATACAAGACCGAAACCTGTTATGCTACCTTGATAGGGTATGTTACAGAACAATGATATAAAAGTTTTCAAATCCAAAACAATGTTTTTTCCTTTCACATAGGAAGTAAGACGATTTTTCCGAAAGTTCATCTTGCAGTAAAATACTCGAGCAAGTTCAGGTAAAATACTCTAACAAGTTCAGGATAAATATCATTTGATTCACAGCAAAAATCGAAAAGGTTTTGTTGTCGTAAATGATAAGGAAAAATAAAATCTTCAAACTCAAAATTCCCTACATTACCGTATTTCGAAGTAAAGATGATTCGACCATGAAAGTGCTCCTCAAAGACTTTACGTTGCTCATCATAGCAAGAAGTCTTGTCAAATTCAAAGGGTTAGACTCCAAAGATGAAGTTCCTTGGTTCCTTTGAGTCACATTTGTGCGTTGCTTCTTTGATCTAGAAGAGGAAGCGATGGATTGAGGTTTTTCAGTTTTTACGTTTTTGGGTTTTGGAGATTTGAAGTTTTTTTTATTTAAGCCACTAAACATGAAAATGATGGCGTAGAAGTGTTTAGAGTTGAAAATATGATATGAATAGACACAAAAATCACCCAAAACGGATCACAAACGAAGATTTTAGAGAAAGATGAGGTTGAACAGGAGATGAGGAAGAAGATGAGTTTAATTTTTTTATTAAAAATGCAGAAAAATCACATATATAACTGCATAGAGTAATCGGTTACTCACTTTGAGTAATCGGTTACTCAAATTAAAAAAATAAAATTTTCAAACAACAGTTTTGAGTATTCGATTATAACATTTGAGTAATCGGTTACTGAAACTCCCTGTTTAACTTTGTAATCAGTTACTCTCTAGAGTAATTGATTACTGAACCTAGAAAAATTTAGTTTTACGCATGCGGATGCTATAAAAATGATTTTTAACCCAAAATTTGAAAGTTTTAAATATAAATAAGCACTTTTAAGTACAAGTAGGCATGAGATAAACATAATGAAGCATACATATAATCATATAATCATGTTAAGATAGGTAAGCTTCATCAAGAATGATTAATTCACGTCTAATTTTATAAAAAGGTTCTTTAGCCAATGGTTTAGTGAAAATATCTGCTAGTTGGTTATAAGTAGAGATGGCAAAATGGGCATTGCCCGCTGGCGCGCCCGCGTAGCCCGCATTTTTTGCGGGCAGGGCATAATTTTTTTGTCCGTTTTGCCCGCTAAGTTTGCAGGCATTTCCGTTGGGCACGCGGACGGCCCATAAATATAATTTAAGGAAAAAGTAAGAAAATTTTAAATAAGTTATGATGTAATGTGATTTTTAATCCCTAAAAAAATTGTAATCTAATGTGATTTGTTATACTTCATATAAAATATCAAAATTTTGTTAATTTTTTATCTTCAACTACTTTATTTAATTTCATTTCATTTATTATATGATTTTTTTTTTAAAATTATTTAACAATGCCTGCGGGTTGCCCGCAAGTCCGTTAGCCCGTTTTAAAATGGGCAGAACATTGAATTTTGTCCGTTAACCAATGCAGGCATGCCCGCGCCCGCTTAAATTTTTGCGGGCATTTGCGGGGGTGGGCTAAATGGGTCAGGCAGCCCGTTTTGCCATCTCTAGTTATGAGTATCAACAAATTTAACGATCACATCTTTCTTTTGGGCATGACCCCTAAGGAAGTGATGCCTTATATTTATGTGTTTAGTTCTAGAATGCATAACTGGATTCTTTGTGAGGTTTATAGTACTAGTATTATTACATCTGAGAGGAGTGCAACCTAAGTCTAAGTCATAATCTCGTAATTGTTGTTTAAGCCACAACATTTGGGCAAAACAACTACATGCTGCTATATATTCAACTTCAACAGTGCTTAGGACGACACATGTTTGTTTCTTGCAAGACCAAGAGATTAAATCATTTCATAAGATATGACAAGTACCACTTGTACTTTTCCTCTCAGTTTTGCATCCAGCAAAATCTGAATCTGAATAACCAACCAAATCACATATACTTCCTTTTGGATACCATAATCCAACGTTAGTTGTGCCTTTAAGATACTTCATAATTCTCTTAATAGCAACTAAGTGTGATTCTTTTGGTCTAGATTGATAGCGTTCACACAGACATGCGCTAAACATGATATCAAGTCTACTGACAGTTAAATATCAAAGAGATCCAATCATACCTCAATACTTTGATATTTCAATGCATTTTCTAGCTTCGTCTGTATTGATGTAAGTACTAGATCCCATAGGAGTAGCTATTGGCTTGCAGTCATCCATATCGAATCTTTTTAGCAAATCACTGCAATACTTGGATTGACTTACTAAAATGTCATTATCAAGTTGCTTGATTTGTAATCCAAGGAAGTAATTCAACTTCTCTATCATGGACATTTCGAACTCTCCTTGCATCATTTTGCCAAAATCACTACACAAAACTTCATTAGTAGAACCAAAAATAATATCATCTACATAAATTTGAACAAGAAGAGTATGATGATTTATTTTCTTTATAAAAAGTATAGTGTCGACCTTCCCGTTGGTGAATCCTTTTTTCAAGTAGAAAATTGGTTAGACGATCATACCATGCTCGTGGAGCTTGCTTCAAGCCATAGAGAGCTTTCTTTAATTTGTAAACATGAGAAGGATGTTTGTAATCTTCAAAACCAGGAGGTTGTTCTACAAACACTTCTTCTTGAATATATCCATTTAGAAAAGCACTCTTTACGTC
>NC_032023.1:11037699-11041513 GCF_001865875.1 Lupinus angustifolius
AAGTAATAGCCTAATAGCTTCAAGTCTAGCAACCAGAGCAAATGTTTCATCAAAGTCTATACCTTCTTCCTAGTTGTATCCTTGGGCTACTAGTCTAGCTTTATTTCTAACAATAATACCATTTTCATCAGATTTATTTCAAAATACCCAACAAGTTCATATAACATGCCTATATTTAGGTCTAAGAACAAGTTCCCAAACTTCATTCTCTCAAACTGGTTTAATTCTTCTTGCATCGCAAGAATCCAGTGTTCATCCTCGATTGTATCATCAATCTTGGAGGGTTTTATTTGAGAAACGCAGGTCATGTTTAGACAAGCATTTTCTAGCATTAAACGTGTAGTGACACCCTTACTTATATCGCTAATGATCTTGTCAATAGGATGATCTCGACGAGTTCTCCATTCTTTTGGTAAATCAGAATGAATATGCTCTTCTTGAGAAGATATATCGTCATCCATTTTCAAATGCTTAGTATTAGTTGTAGAATCATTAATAGAATTTTCTTTAGCAGGGGAACTTGGCAAGTCCTCTTCATCAAAGGTTAAACCATCCTTTATCACATGATTGGTTTCATAAGCTTTACTCGTAAGAGAGTAGCCTAGAAAGATACCTTCATCAACTTTTGCATCAAACTTACCTAAGTTATCCTTACCATTATTTAAAACAAAGCATTTACAACAGTCCATAGGGGGTTTTCTTAAGAATTGGTCTTATAAGAACTCGGTTTCAAACATAACATGCAGTACTTACTACATCAGACCAGAAATATTTTGGGAGGTTAGTTTCATTCAACATTGTACGAGCCAGTTTTTCTAAAGACCGATTCTTTCTCTCTACAACACCATTTTGTTGTGGTATTCTAGGAGCATAAAAAATGTGATTGATGCCAAGATCGTCATAGAATTCTTCAAATGAAGAGTTTTGAAATTCCTCCCATGATCACTTCTTATAGCAGCAGTTTTTAGTGATTTTTTATTCTAAACTCTTTTAGCATAAATACTAAAGGCTTTGAATGTCTCATTCTTATGAAATAAGAATAGAATCAAAGTATATCTTGAAAATTTGTCTCTACTATAACAAGAGCATAATAGTTACCACCATAACGTTTTGTCATCAAGGGGCCAAATAAGTCCATGTGTAGTAACTACAATGGTCTATCAGAAGAAACCATATTATTAGGTTTAAAAGAAGTTTTTATTTGTTTACCCATTTGACAAGCACTACATAGTTTATCTTTAACAAACTTCATTTTGGGTAAACCAACAAGTAAATCTTTCTTAATGAGTTTATTTATATGGGGCATATGTATATGAGCAATTATCCTATGCCAAAGTCATGCATCATGATTATCATTAGCAACTAAATATGTTATTGGTAAATAGGAGTCTATGTCAATCATACATATATTATTTATCCTCTTACCAATGAGTTTAAAGTTTGAGAATTCTTACTTTCGATGATGTCCTTATCTGGGTAGAATGTCACATGAAAGCCTTTGTCACATAATTGACTTATGCTATAAGATTGTGCTTGAGTCCTTCAACATATAATACACCTTCTAATGTTGTTGAGCGTGACTTACCAATTCTACCAACTCCAAGTATTTTTTCGATTGTTGTTATCACCATATGTGACATAGCCTTTGCCTCTTGGAGTGAGGATATATAACTTGTTTCCGTCATGTGTTTTGAGCAGCCGCTGCCCAAGTACCATAAGTTGCAGGCGGCTCTCAAATTATCCTGCAAAATATTTTAAGTTTTATTAGGTACCCAACATTCTTTGGGTCCTACATAGTTAGTACCTTTCTCAACCCATCTAAAATGACCTAGGGGTAGACCATATTTTCTAATTTTACAAGTATTTAGTATATGTCCATGATTTTTACAATATGTACACGTGAGTTGATGCTTATGTATCCTAGATTTATTATTACTATTTTTAAATGCATGGATACTTTGTTTTTCAAAGTTTATCTTAGTTGAGACACTTTGTTTCTTAGAAACATGACTTTTTGAATAGTTGAGACCTCTTCGGTCTATTGAGTGTCTTTAATAATTAATGGTCTTTTCTAAACTTTTACTACTATTGTTTATCTTATTAAGTTCAAGACCTAAAGTTGACACTTTATTTTCAAGAATAATGCAGTTTTGACATGAAGATAATGAATGTTTGTTTCTAAATGCGTCTAACTGAGTTTTTTTGTTTTAGAAACATTTTTGTGAGTTTAACATATTCATCATGCAAGTCATTAAAGGTAGTTTATAGTTCAGAAGAATATAGTTGAGTATTATTTACCTCTTCATCATCAGAATGATGAGATGCCATCAAGGAAAGATGTGCTTGTTCTTCATTTTCTTGTTCAGAAGTGGAACTGGTATCATTGTCTTCCCAAGAAATGTAGGCTCTTCGTCCAGTCCTCATTTCATTTTTCCCTTTGAAGGAGTACGTTTTCAAGTTTGAACAGTTCATCTTCATATGGCTAGACTTTCCACATTCGAAGCATGTGAAATTTTGGTATCATCAGAATGATGAGATGCCATCAAGGAAAGATATGCATGTTCTTCATTTTCTTGTTTAGAAGCGGAACTGGTATCATTGTCTTCCCAAGCAATATATGTTCTCCGTCCAGTCCTCATTTCATTTTTCCCTTTGAAGGAGTTATTTTTCAAGTTTGGACAATCCATCTTCATATGACCATGCTTGCCACATTTGAAGCATGTGAAATTTTGGTTTGAAGTGGATGCGTCATTGTTCTTGGTGAATTTTCTCATTTGTCCAGTTTTACCACTCTTGTTCCTTTTAAGGAACTTGCTGAACTTCTTTACAAGAAGACTCATGTCTTCCATTTCTTCCTTCTCATATTTGTCTACTTTCGTCTTAAGAGAGATATTCTTCTTTTTCTTTTCTTGCTCTTCATGTTGGTCAAGTTGGCTAAGTTCTAGTTCATGTTCTTGCAATTTACTAAACATAGTAGCCAAAGACATTTTCGCTAAACTTTTCTTTTCGTAAATGGCTGTTACCTTGGGTTGTCATTGTAACACCGCAAATTTTACGATTTTGAATTATAAGATTTTATTAATATTGTTATTAATTATATTTTCGAAAATGAATTTCTGGGAATTTTCGGTAAATAATTAGACGAAAATCTAGTTGAGTTTTAGTCTTGTAATTCTATTTTCCATTTGGTGGTAAATTTTTATGATTTTCGAAGACAGTCGATTTCGGACCGCTGTCGGGGCCGAATCTCACCCGGTACGGCTCAAAAAGTGGTTTTTGAGTTCCGTAACTCGGAATTGAATTTCGATTGCACCATTGGTTTTGTAATTTCATTTCGAGTCAATATAGACCCTGAGTACACCCATACCTATTTTCTAAATATTTTTCACTCGGAATACCGAAATCCGAAATTCTAATCAGATATTAAAATCGGGCGAGTTATAATGCCGATCGAGTATTGGCCGATAATACTCGGACATTTTTATCGCACATATCCGTGACGTGGTCATCTCACGTTGGGATGTGAAATTTGCTTTTCCATAAAGCAAACCTCACATCACTTTCTCAAATATCTCATGAGCTCATCATTAGTCACCCTAGGAGATTTTTGATGATTGCCTAGAGGGAAATCTGATTTCCCTTCTCTCCTTAAACCTTCACACTTCACACTTCACTCTCACACTCTTGCATTTTCAAAGAGAAGGTAAATCTTCTCTTCATTTTTCCTCTCATTTCTCATTTGCTTCTTCCATCTTCAATCCATGATCTCTCAACATTCAACCATTGGATGTTGATGAGATTTAAGTATGTTGTT
>NC_032023.1:11041613-11042090 GCF_001865875.1 Lupinus angustifolius
ATGTTCTTGAACTTATGAAAATATTTTGTTGAAACCATGAACAACTTGTGTTCATGGAGTTGTTATAATGTTTCATTACATGTATTTGGTTGTTTTAGCCAAAGGGGATGATGATGAAATCAAAGGAACCTTTGGGAAGTGTTTTGGAAAAATAAGAATATATGTATTTCTAGTTGTTTTTAGCCCTAAACCATGGCTTGGAACAAGTTGGAAAAAATAGAAACTTTTGTTAAAGAGGATGTTAGGGTTTATGAGTACATGAATACCTCATAAAACTCTTAAAGGATACTTTGAATAACTTACTTTAAAATGGTAAGATTATCAAAGAACGTCTTAAATCGGAATATGTAGTTTTACTAAAAACCGTACCTTTAAAAATGAATGGAAATCGTGAACGAACTTTCGATGAAAAAGGATGGTCAAGAACATGTGATGTTGGACCGGATGGATGAAAGGGATGTATGATCACGATGGGGA
>NC_032023.1:11042190-11043133 GCF_001865875.1 Lupinus angustifolius
TCTCGCTTGGGCGAGCAAGCCTCGCCTGGGCGAGTAAGGGCCTCGCTTGGGCGAGAAAGCCCAAGATTTTAATGAGTTTAACTCCCTCGTTTGGGCGAGAGATGTCTCACTTGAGCGAGAAGAGACCTCACTTGAGCGATAGTACCTTCGCCTGGGCGAGAAAGGCTTCAGTGTATTTGAGCTTTAAAGATGAAATGTCGCTTGGGCGACTAGTCCATGCTTTGACGAGGGACAGTGTGGAACGATTGAAATGAGATGAAGTTGTGAACAATGCGATGAACCCGGGTAGGGTGTGTTGTGATATAAAAGTTGTGGAATGAGATCATGGCTTAGAAGAGAAGCATGACTCCACAAAAGTATGAAAGCATTGTTTATGTTTATGCCTTGTTGGGCAAGTATCCGACTTGAGGTCGTGAACTAGGGGGGTACCCTAGTAAGGATACATGATATCACGGAACAACGATCGACCGTCCGTAAGAGGCTTGGTCATGTGACTGTCCAGGATTATTTGGCGATGGGTTGTAGTGATTGAGATGTTACCTTGAGTATGTACAGTTGACGTACTATCGGGTCCCACGAGAAGCATTCCTTGCCGATCATGTGTTTGATTACTATATTGCATTTGACTCTGACTAGGAATGCATTGCATTGTGACCATGAAGTAGTGGAGAGGAAATGACGGGATGACTTAGAGCACCGTGATGTAAGTAGGGACGACACTGATTGGACGGTGATTCGCCAACAATGTCTTGAGGGAGAGTCTTGATGAGACAAGTCCCTTGTATTCCTGGGGAGGTACCCTGTTGGATCGGACAGTTCTCACAGGCCAAACTAGGCAATCTCTGACAACCCCTGGATTCCATTCGAGATCGATGAGAGGGATGCCCATAAAGCATTTGTACGACCTAGGTCTGGGTAGGACTGTTCCTGAGGGAACCGATCG
>NC_032023.1:11043233-11082099 GCF_001865875.1 Lupinus angustifolius
ATAATCATGACATATCATGCATACATTATCATTGGGGAAGTACATTCCCACCTGCGAGTTACAAGTATGGTGTATTTCTATGTTTATGTATGTGATGTGATTATGAGTATAATGCTGATTATATTATTTGATATATTGGTAATGTTGAAATAAATGGTAAGTTATGTATTACTTCATGATGTCAATGATAAATGATGAACTATATGTTTAAATATATTTTATGTCTGAGTGTGATATTCTGAGTAAGTCCACGCCGTCAATGAATTTATGTTCATTAGATGTCTTACTCTCTCTGCTGTCTTGTTCTTGTTTTGTATATATTTGCTATGCATATGGTCAACAACAACACTCACATTCGAGGCTATCACTTCACAATGTCTCTGATGGGACAATGGGATAGTGACGGGCACAAATAAACATACACAGGCCCCTGCGGTCTGTCGTTGCACATGGTGTGCAACGGGTCATCGATGATGATCTCTCAACCCGACACCTACATTGATGCTTCCTTCACCTTGCCGCCAATGAGGCTGAGGTCTCCAGAGGATGGACTTCGATACCCGCCAGTCAGGAGTGATGGCGCTGCTCCCTCAGTCGGTCATTGGACGTGGTCAGATTGTTTGGATGCTTCGTCATCCAGTAGAGCCCATAGGAGCCGGGTTCTTGGAGGAGGTCCCTACAAGAAGGCTCCGGTTTTGAGAATGTCATCCCCTCCGAATTATGCCACGGGGTTATGGCATAATGAAGTGGAAGAAGAGGAAGAGGAGGACGAGGTCGTTGAGCTCGTAAATGTAGAGCGTTCGGTGGAGGTGATCGACCTCGTGTCTGACTCGGAAGAGGAGGAGGACCCTAGTGAAGGGTCCAGCATTCCGGGAATCTTTTGATTCAGCTTGTGGATTAGTCGATGTCCCATTTTTCGTTTTGGTTGGGGGTCTGTGTTTCTTTTTGATTTTGTATATGTTAATGACGAAGTAGTTTCCGCCTTTGTTGACCTAATTTGTATGAACTAATTATTACTTAACCGATTATATGCATTATGTTATTCAGGAAATTGCGAATCAGGTTAAGTTATCATTCGATAATGATAATTTGGTTTTCCGCATTTGAGTTACTTAAAGTGATGTCCCGGAAAAGGAAGGTTTTGAAAAGGAAACAATTTTATGTCACCGATTCAAAAAAAAAATTACTCATTTTTCCGCAATGTTTTTTAGAATTATTTTTCGGGGCATTACACTCATGTTCTGGTGAGTGATCTTAGAACCTGAAATTCAAGTCACTGTTTGATAGTACCTTACCAAGTGCAATAAGGTGATTTGTAAGATGAGTAAACCTCTTTTTAAGATCTAGAATTTTCTCTCCAGCTTTCATACGAAATATTTCATATTCCTAGGAAAGAGTGTTGAGTCTTGATCTTTTTACCTCCTCTGTTCCTTCATGTGTTGTCTCTAGAGTATCACACATTTCTTTGGGAGATTTGAAGTTTGATACTCTAAAGAACTCATCTATGCCAAGTACTGATGTGAAGATGTTCTTTGCCTTGAGATCATATTGCACCTTCTTTTTATCTTCATCATTCCATGGAGATTTGGGCTTTACTTCTCTTACGTTGTTGATTACAGTGAAAGATTTATATGGTCCTTCTTCAATTGCATTCCATATGTCCAAGTCTTGAGATTCTATGAAGATCCTCATTTTGATTTTCCAAAAGCCATAGCATTCTCCAACAAAGCTTGGAGGGCGGTTGATGTTAGAACTTCTCCTAGGAATGATCTTGAGGCCATCTTGGATATAAGACCATATTTGAGAATATCTTACTCAAAAATAGCTCTGATGCCAATTGTAAGAATGAGATTGCAACTAAGTGGGGGGTGGGGGTGAATTAGTTGACTTAAAATTTTATGACAACTTTCTACAAAAATCAAGAGTTAAAGTGCAACGGAAAATATATGCAAAAATTAAACAAATAAATAATCAAAGAGATAAGGGAGAAAATAATACACAAGGATTTTTATACTTGTTCACCTTCTTGTCCACCGAATGCTACGTCCAGTACTCTTGCAGCACAAGAGATATCTTCTCTAAAGATTATGAGTTGCAATTACCATATCTCATCCCGAGATCTCTATGTACCTTACACACTCCCTAATCCTTATTCACTCTT
Source organism: Lupinus angustifolius (assembly GCF_001865875.1). Classification (NCBI taxonomy): domain Eukaryota; kingdom Viridiplantae; phylum Streptophyta; class Magnoliopsida; order Fabales; family Fabaceae; genus Lupinus; species Lupinus angustifolius. The sequence continues at coordinate 11,045,395 of NC_032023.1, forward strand.
GTAAAAACACCTTTTCCAAGTGATTATAATCCCTTTTTTTATCACACCCTTGTGAAAGAAAGTATTCTGCAATAGAAATGAAGAATGTACAACAATGATAGATTGTCTTTATAAGTTTGAAAGTAATATAACTTGCAATCTAATCAACTCTTTTGAATACTTAGTAATAATGCTCTTTATAAGTTGGTAAACTTTGAAACACTTTACTTTACACAACTTCAGAAAAATCAAATTTGATAGTTTAAGAACTAGTTGCCAAAAGTGCAGAAAATAATTTCAGAATGTGTGTAAGAACTTTTAAAATTTGTATGAGAGTTGTGTATTTGTGTTGTGAAATTCAATGCCTTTAAAATCACTTTCCAATCACCCATAATGCCTCTACGAAAAGGTAGGAATTGATTGGAGTAGAGACATTTTGTTTGGGATGAAAAACTTTCATTTTGAAATCTGAAATATGATACAACAACTCTGAGTAATCAATTACAACCAACGGGTAATCGATAGAGCTGACAGTGAACCGACCCAATTCGGTATTGGTTCGAAATTTGATTCGTTATTTAGCTCGATAAACTTAGTTCATGACCAAATGAGCCAAACTTGAGCTCGTTAAATTAATGAACCAAACTCGACTTGGATAAATAAAAACTAAATTTTATGTTTTGTTATGACCCATACATTATTTTTTATATTTATTGTTATTATATATATAAAGATGGTTATATTTATATGTATAAAAAATTTTGTAGTATTTTTTAAAAAATTTAATTAACTATTTAAGTTGTCCAACTGAACCAATTGAACTAAGCCGAACAGTTCGCTAACTTTAACCAAACCGAACTCGAGCTAAAAAAATAACTCGTATCGAACTCGAGTCGAGTTTCGAGCCGAACCAATCTTTATCTAGCTGAACCGAGCTGAACTCTGGTTCGACTCGGTTCGACTCGTTTCCAACCCTAGTAATCGATTACCCAAACATTCTATCCATTGAGAATTTTAATTCGATTTAGAGTAATTGATTACAACAAGTGGGTAATTGGTTACTCAACTTCATTAAAACTGGTAATTTGTTACTCAGAGACAGTAATGGATTACTCTGATCAGTTTTAAGTTGGATAACTCTTTTCTCACACATGTAACCTGTTACTTAGATGCTGTAACACGTTACACACTATTTTTGAAAATTGTTTTGAGTATATTGAAGTGTTTCAATTTTCTTTTAAAAATAGTTTGAGCATTACTACTATTGTATATTCAAGAGTGTAGGATAGAAGTACATATTTAGAACTAATTTGTCTTGAAGCTTTGTCTTCTTTGTCTTCATAAGTATTCTTCCTTTTCTTCTTTTTGGTGATGTTGGTGTCTTCATCAAAACCATGTTAAGGTCAGGAGCAAAGATCTTCTTCACAGGTTCGTTTGAACATACAACCTTATACCATGGTTCATGATTGCAAATTACAACCCCTCATAGTAGAAATTAGTTATATTTTTCATTCAAGGTAACAAAAGAAAAAGAAAATGAAGGTGAGTTGTTAAAGATATTTTATTTATATTTGAAATTTTGTATCATAAAAGATCAAAAATCTAGCTTTAATCCCTAAGACAAACAATCTCTAACTCCAACACTTAATCATGAGTATTGGTCAAGTGCGAAAGATTGAGGAGAATAAAATGGGGTCTTCCATGTGCAAACTCAAATGAAGTCTCGAAAATGGGTTTGAAGTAATACTATATCATTATATTAATCCTCTTGATAAAGTAACATGTGTCAATTGTAAAGATCTCAGATTTACAGTATTAGTTTTCTAACCTCTATTTTAGCAATAATAATTACGAATTAGGTCTAACAGATTTAGATAAGAGAGAAACTTATGGGTAATAAAACATAAATAATATATTATTTGCAATTAACATGGAGGGACTTAAAGAAAGCTTTGCTAGAATGGAGAGCATAGTTGGTGGGAGGGTGAAGGAGAAGGAAGAGGCATTGAACCCTTTCATTTTGATTTTAGAATTTTTTATATATATATACATAATTAAAGCCTTTTTACTCATGATCAACCGATACCTTAGTTTTTAAGCACATGCTCCATTGCGGTATTGCAGTAACATTGATGAAAATATTTTAAGAATATAACCATCATGAAAAATAAATATTTTATTAATGTTCATTCCCCTTAAAATGAATAACAAAACTATACCTCGTCTCAACTCTCATTAATCATTAACTTGAAATTTATATATAATTTATAATTAATATAATATATAATATATAATATTGTCTGATGGAATGAATGGTTTAACCAATTAAAAATTAAATCTCACCATGATTAATGTCCAATTCGGGTATAGAGACATTTCTCTTTAGTTATTTTGAAAAGGTTGTGGCAGGTTGGGATGCGTTTTCAAAAAGAAGTCATTCCCAACTTCTCAAGATTATGACTCCACCATGATCCAAATGAGTCTGCATATGGGGTGTGCTATTTCTACCAACATAAAATTATACACAGGATCTACTCGTGTGTTTTAAAGTGATATTTAAAAATATAATTCTCTAATAAAATTGCATCCTTCATAGATAGAGTTGACAATGAACCGAACCAACTCGGTATTCGTTTGAATTCGTTATTTAGCTCGATAAACTTTGTTTATAAACCAAATGAGTCAAATTTGAGCAGAAAATTGAGTTTGATAAATAAACAACCCGAGCTTGAGTTGGATACAGTTCGACTACTCAAAGTAGCCAGTCACTGAAAATGTGTAGAATAGGCAAAGAAAATTACCGAAACCACGCCCAGCCCCCATCCGTCCTCCCATACCCCTTCCAAAACTTCTACCACCACCAAAATCTGATCCTTGACTGCATACCAAAGTAAAAGAAAAACATAAAATCATAAAGGAAACAAGTATTTTTTTGTCACAAAAAGTATGAAAGAACATTTGGTATGTAGTTTGAAATTTTATGCATAATGAGGATTCATAGAACGGTAGGGAAGAAAACATGGAACAAGTAATCCAATACAAGTGTCTAGGTTCAAAAGATGGGGAGTCCCTATTCCCTTCTGAAGAGATTGCAATGCCCATTCTTGCAGGCTGGAAAGAGTTAGTATCAAATTTGTTTACATTCAATATAGCTATTATTTATATTCAACATAGTTATGTCATTCTATGCAGATTGCATGCACCAGACAACACACCTAACGACCTAAACAAAAGGGAATACTCTACTCACCGTTGCCAATCCAACGCTGGAGTATCAACCACAGCCTTAATCTTACTGTCTAGGTCTTCATCGGCATTATTAGTCAGAGGAGCCTCCGGAATAAAGTTGCTTGATTGGACAGGCAGTGCATCAAGATTTGAATACAAATCATTGCCAAACTCATCCCAGTCCATATCCTCAATCTGTCAGGTGGTATGAACTGTTTACTTTCCTGGGAATGTAGCCAAATTGTATATAATAAAAATGGAAAAAGAGTTAAGGACTTACATATTTCATGGCAGATGCATTAGCAACTAGAAAGCTATTGTTATCAGGTTCAGTTTCTGATGTCTTATTTTCAGGCTTTTGCCTGCACAAAACAAAAGACAGTTGCAACTCAATAACACATAATTTATCTCACAATTGAAGAACGTAATGTCTGGGAAAGATTGAGCAACTATGGTATGGGGAGAATATAGACAACGGAATGACAAATTGATGACCCACCCATTTTAAAGAGCATACATAAAATGCATGATTAATGGGAAAAATTCTAACAACAGTGACGAGATTAAAGGTTTGAGATAGTACTGTATTTCAGTGACAATTGGCAGACGTGCCCGTCCTGGAACCCGACCAACTAACACTGAGGTATTTTTAGGTATCAGCATTGCTTCATCAAGATATTCTGAAATTCCAAAGATAAAGAGCAACTATAAAACAATGTAACTATGCTATTCATGAAGCCAAATATATATGAACTGCCAAGCTAGAAATCTCGCAAAGTTGGGCGTCTGTAGTTCCTGCAAATATAACTACATCTGAAAACACTGACTATCATCCTATTCCTTTTAATTTAAGAGTATTTTATTTACCTTCCTTTTCTTTTATATATGAGAGTGGGATTAGGCTCCTCTAATATAAGCTTATATCTATAAAGTGAGCAAGTAGGGCTAATTTATCTTTGATTTAATAAAACACAGAGAGATCTCGACTCTCTAAAATAACCCAAGGACTTGCTTACTTCATAAAAAACTTACTTCAGAGGAGCATTTTATGGAGAAGTGGATGGTAAGTTTTGAATGAAGCCAATTTCAGTTCAATCTTCAATGGCAGAGAGTGTCGGTAATAAGTTGTAGCTTTATCGGGTGCATGATAAACACAGTAAAGGTTAACCATGAACTCCCTCCCCAAAGCCATTGAATATGTTAAACGTGCTTATTATTAAATTTACAATTAAGCTAAAAAAACCCAGACTCTTATTAACGTCCCAAACCACTACTTTCAAAGAGAATAGCTTATTTAAGAAAAATCAGAACCAACCTTCATTGGTTTGGGCATTGATGACGACGAGGTCGAAATCAGTACCTCTCCCTAATTGCTTGGTTTCAAATATTTTTTCTTTCAAAGTACCAACAGAGATGAAAGGACCATCCATGGAAATTGAATCATAATCTCTTGCACTCTTAAATTTATAATACACCGCCATGGTGATATATTTCTCTTTTCTCTTATCTATAAGAAAAAAATCAACACGGAAGCAATATAACAAGAACAAAAATAATCAAAAGGGCCTTTGAAAATGAAATGTAATAAAATAATAGGCCTTTGAAATATTAAAACTCCAAACAAATTAAACAGTACAATATATTGAAGATTTTTTTCTTTCACTTTTCTCTTTTCTAGTTTTTTTCTAAGGATAAGATCGAACAAAGCCAACCACCACGAAGCTGGGAACACTCCTACAATTCTTCAAATCTTCGTCTTGGTCAGCACAGAACCCTAACGCATCCAAAATCCATAGAATTCAGATTCCTTCAGATAAAACACAATCCGCGTGAGAAAAAATCAAGCGAATCCAGAACTTGTGATTCCTTCCCCAAATAGTAACCAAAAATAGGGTTTCAGAGGAGTGTGTCCGCAACAGAATCAATCGAATCAAGTAGATTTGTTTTGTTCCTTCAGTAATAAACTCAATCCGATGCCTGAAGCTTCCAATTCGTATTCAAAGCGAAGATCTCTGACCAGTAGCGATTAAAGCTTGTAACAACGACGAACAGTGAGAACAACGAGCAAACCTTGAAATCGAGAAGCTTGGATTGAAATCTGAAGCAATTGTTAGAGCAGCAAAGAAAATCGAAGATCGTGTGTGAATAATGATGATGATGATGTTGATTAGGTTTAGGGTTGTGAAAGTTTTGTGTGAGAGAGAAGAAGAAATTGAGAATTGAAGAGAAGGAAAAGGTAGAGAGAAAAAAGCGTGGTGGGTTTTGTAAGTTATGGAGTTTTTACTTGCTTTCTTCTACTATCTGTTTTGAATGGCTAGCTTCAATATAACCCTAATAATACCCCACATTCTTCTACTTGTTTTGTGTGGTCCCACAACTCTTATATTTTCTTTTCTTTTCTAAATTATTATCTCTTCCATTTTTAATCATGTAAATTAGATCACTTAGGATGGCAACGGGCGTGAGTGGGTGCGAGTAGTGCTTTCTCGTGCTCAAACTTATAATATTTGTGGGTATCTATGTGGGTAGCGGATATTTGTGGTACCCAATGAGTTTTTAATTTTAATTATATATTTTATATAATTTGTAAGATCAATATGTAAAATAATTGTTACATGAATAATATGATATTTATATGATAAAATTATGATATAGTCAAATGTGTGTAATTTATTATAAAATAATAAAATATATGATATATAATCTGAAATAATAATAAATATATATAAAAATTTAAATAAAAACTAAATATATAAATTTGCGGTTACCAGGAGGGTGGGTATCACAAAACCCACTTCCGCTCATAAGCTATTATTATGGGTACCCGTTGTGGATATTCTACGGGTACCCATGGGTCGGATTTTTTGTCATCCCTAATCCCACCATATTATACTAAAAAAATAATTTGTACTCTTCTAGAAATTATTATTTGAGTCGGGTGGAATTGAAAATTAAAATGTGCTATTTGATGTTTTCGGTTCAAATTGAATTGGGTAATGTGCTCATTCTGGGACGAGTTAAAAAGATTGGCTTATATTCGGGCTACTCAAATGTTATCCACGTCCACCTTATGGTTTATACTGGTAAGCCTCATAAATAAGTTTTTTTATAAAAAAGTACTATGTTATTTTGAATGATTACCAATAAAAACATTGTTTTAGTAGAGTAAAGTCACATTAATAGGTCAAGAGACAATAGTTTATTCTTAAGAATAATATATAATGAGAGAGACAATTACACACTCCATATGTTGGTCCTAACATTTTGTAGGTCCAATGTGAGAAAAAACTCAGCATTGATTTAACTAACTGAAAATTGAATATCAAATATTTAGTTGGGTAATATTTTTAAATTAAATTTTGAATAAAAGATATTTCATAAAAATGTGAGAACGCAATTTGTTCCAGATTTACTTATGTTACTTATTAGAGATTTAAGTTTAATATAGTTTTATAAGGTATTCTTCTTAATGGGTATTGAATTGTCTCATATTTTTCTTACTTAAGGTTAGACCATTATTCTAATTATAGGTCAATTATATACCAATATAAAACAATAATTATTACTATCATTATACTATTGAATGTCAAATTTATCCATAAAATACTAATAATTGATAATATAATAAATTTTAAAAAAATAAAAATAATAACATAATTATAATATAGAGATAAAATTAGTTGTATGAGTATAAAATATTTGGGATCTCCATTCATTTTGGGTCTTTAGTGGGGCACTTGTCATACACCCATAAGAGTCCGCTCTCCACACCCCAATTTTTTTAATTATTTTCTCATAATAAAGGATATTCTTGATTGTGGCAAAAGGAATTTCACATTTATAACTAGCAATAAATATTTGTCATTGTTTAGTGCAAATATACCAGGAATTGGAAACACAAGAGTGAAAGGCAACTTCCAGAAAATATATATGAATAGTATATAAGTTTTATATATTATTACTACATTATTTATCATTCATATTTAATTATTATTAACTTTTCAAAAATAATACAAATAGATAATATACTAATTATGCAAAAATTATTACACTGACAATATATAAATATTATATTTATAATATATAAATATAAACTGATAGCGATTAAATATTATATTTTTAATAGTATAAATTAAGAGTGTAAAATGTATACATTAACAGTGTAAAGATTTATATACATGCACTTTATTATCCACCGTTCATTTGGATTACCTTTTATGAAAAGTCAACAATAATAAAAAGTCAATGATGATGATACAATAACATTGTATAAAACTCATACACTGTTATTGCATACATCTTTTTCTCATAAATCAAATAGAGGAAACATTAGAGTAAAAACAATATCAGGAAGCAAATTGTTGAACTTTAGTGGCAATGTCACTAAATAAATCTACTGAATTATACGATTAGATAAGAAAATAAGAATGTGTGGGATGCTCGAATAATGCAAGCAAAAGTTTGAAGGCAATTGTCATGATACCAGGTGCACTCAGATAATAATGAAGCATATAAATTATGGATTTAATATATTCTTTGATATATTAATTATTATTAACTCTTAAATAAAAGAGTTAATAAATAAATAACAAATTATATATTGACCCTATAAAAAAATTACACTAATAATATATATGTATCGAACTAAATTCTTAAATTATTATGAATTGTTGAGTAATTCCATCAGACGTGCTGTAATAATTATTATTAGGAAATATTAAAATCAGACATTAAATAGAATTTCATTCCATTTTAGAAATTTAAACAATATGATATTGTAAATATCTTTGACCCGGAAAAAGAAAGCATTGAATTTCGTAGATATTGTAACGTGAGAATTTAAAACAAGTTTTTATAAGATAAACAATAATGTTACATTACTACGAAAGAAAATACTAGGTGTATACAACAATTCTATAATATTATTAGCCTCTTCTTAAATTTCTAATTAAATCAGTTGATTTTAATGCCAAAAGCCCAAAACATCCTTACAATAGATTGGAAAATAAAATTATTAATTAATGGAGTAAAAGGAAAAGATAAATAATGAATGTCAATTTCAAAGAACCTGATTATTCACAAATTTAATAATAATATTATTAACTACCTTTCTTAAATTAATTACAAAACTAATTATAAAAAATTAGTAGATATTCCCTTATGCTTATCTCTCTTCCACTTGACCACTTGACATGATTCATTCCCTTATCAAAAAACTCTAGATGGATTATATAGAAAGAGATATGTTATCCCATTTCTATCTACCAAGTTGTTTCATTGGTGGATAAGTATCACTCATGCTATTTTATTGGTCAACAAATAAGTAGGGTATAAAATCATCTCTACTAACGAAGAGACAAATGTCACACAATAACACATAAAATACAACATGTAATGACAGTTGGTACACTTAATGTCATTACATGTTGGTTCACTTAATGAGACTATTAGACTATTTTTATAAGAATGAGACTACTTTTTTAGTAGCACTAGGAAAGGGTATGGTTAATAATTAACAGAACCAATTCGGTATTAGTTCAAAACTTGATATATTATTTAGCTCGATAAACTTGGTTCATGAACCAAATGGGTCAAATTTGAGCTTGTTAATTAAACGACCCGAACTTAAGTTAGATACAGTTCGACTTAGTAGGATCATGAGCTAGCTCGATATATATATATATATATATATATATATATTTATGTGTGTATATATATTTATGTATATATATATATAAATTAATTTGTATACTTATTATGATCCATGCATTATTTTTATATTTATTGTTATTATATTTATAAACCATGTTTTATTTATATATGTAAAATATTTTATAGTATTTTTAAAAATGAAATAACAATTTGAGTTGTCTAAATGAACCAATTCAAACTAAGTCGAACTGTTCGAGAACTTTAACCGAGCCGAACTCGAGCTAAAAAAATAACTCATATCAAACTTGGGTGGAGTTTCGAGCCGAACCAATCCTTATCGAATTGAATCGAGCTAAGTTTGGGTTCAACTTAATTCAGCTCGTTTCTAGCCCTATAATCATGGGATTGTAATGTAAAATAACTTTCTGAGTTTTTTTTCAATAGCTTTAAAATATGTCTTTGAAAATAAGAAAATTTATGTTCTGAATTTGTGGAACTATTATGAAAATAAGTTAAATTTCCTAGTTTTTCTCAAATCCTCAACTATCATCTTCTCTTCAGGTTATATATGGTGATATTCTAGAGTGTAATTACTTTCTATAATTGAGTTGTAATTATTTTTACTACCAAGGTATCTCTTACCTTTTTAGTAAAGAATTAATTCCTTTCGAAGTTTGTGGTTGTCCCTCGTAATAAGTGTCGCTCCCAGTAATCAAATTATCGACCTTGGGGCACAATTAGGCAAGTAGAAGAGGATAATGTTGAGGATAGTGTGTTGTGGGGCACAATTTGGAAATCTCAAGCCCCTCCCAAAACCCGGATGCTTGCTTGGAGAATTATCTTGGATAGGATTCCTAGTAAGTGGAACATTGCTCAGAGGGGTGGTAAATTTACGGGTAATGATGGCCTTTGTGTTTGGTGTCAGAGTTATCCGGAGATTACCGATCATCTTTTCTTTTCTTGTCATTTCTCTTACAAAGTTTGACAACTTCTTTATGTATGGTTGGGGCTTATGGGGGTGTTACCATCTTCTACTAAATCTCATTGGTTTCAACATCTTAATTATATCGATGTTTCCAAGCGAAATGTGTTGGTTCTTTGTTTTAGATGACTGGTATTTGGTCCTTGTGGAGTTGTAGAAATGACATTATCTTTAATAACAAGAGGAAATGTATGGAGGAGGTTCTAAACGAGATAAAGTTCAAGTATTGGCTTTGGACCACAAGTAAAATCAAAGGTTATTCTATGTCTTGGTTTAAATGGATCTCTAATCCGATTGTTTGCTTAGAATGTTATCAATAGTTGTATTCTTAGGTTTTGGTCTTTCTGACTTTTTGTAGTTCTTCTTGTAGAAAAGTTCTAGGCCTTGGAGTTGTTTTTTTTCCAGTTTCTTTTGTTGTATATTTGTTCCTTTTTAATAAAATTTTCAACTTCCAAAAAAACCATTGATCTTGGGGATACAGAAGTTGGGTGAGGAATCTCCATTAGAGGAAACGATAGAGATTAAATGAACATGTCTTTCTTGAATTATTATGGAGTATCAACAAGTCTACAGGTCAAACAATAAGATTAGGATCTCAAATCAGGTGATTGACTGAATGTAGCATCCTTGGTTGGTACGAATTAGGATAAACCTTGGTTTTAAGATTTTCTTCCATAGGCTCTTTACATCAACACTTCCATCTTTTGATTAATTAGGATTTAGTATATATCATTGCATATAACTTGTATGTGATATTAGCATATACGTCTCCAATCTCCAACGGTGAAAGTTATGCCTATAAGAAAGTAAGAATAAATATTTTTATTGAGACTATTAATATTGATATATAAGATGTCATAGAGAATGGTCCTTATGTACCACAATACTTGGTTGATGGTGAAGCTATGGATAAGCCTAGATCTCAATGGACTAATGATGAGAAAAATAAAGTTCAAAATAATCTTAAGGTTAAGAATATCATCACATTCCTACTATCTTATGGTGAATTATCTTAAGAATCCAGCAAAAACAAGAAAGAAAGAAATTGAGAGAACCAAGATAAAAAAGACATTTTAGCTTTTGTTATTGATCTTCAATTGATTCTACATAATGGCAAAGTGCAAAATATATACATATAATGAAGATTGATAGTTACTTAATCAACCAATCGAGTAAAGGTAAAAAAGTAAAATACAAATTGCAAACCCAACTACTATAACTACCATAACAAAACTATCTAAAAAGGAGAGTATATGATCATATATTTAATACTCCCCCTCAAGTTGGAGAGTGAATACCATTAACTCCCAACTTGAATTGAATGGAGAAACTCAATGCTAGAGTGCATATAACATTGGAAAAGATGATCCAAAAGTTGAATTGAAGCCGTGAAACTTCCATCACATGCTCCTCCCATAGGTACCAAGGCACAAAGAAAAATATAAAAAAAACATGGAGTTGCGTAGTAGGATTTCATGAGTGATGTGTTTGGAGATATGCTTTGAGCCAAGTACTACTCCTTGTGGTCACAGATTTTGTAGAAATAGTCTTCGATGCAGCAAATAAGTGTGGTAAAAAGAGTCCAAAATGCAGGCAATTAATAAGCAACAAACAATCTTGCATTGTGAATATCATTCTGTTTGAATATAATATATCTCATATTTCCACAATAAGTTAAAGCAAGAAAGAAAGCCAATGCTTGAAATGTTAGACATGCATCAGTTACATACAATATCCCATATGCAAAATTTTATAGTAACTAGTCAAGATGATGATACTGCTTTAGCTCAAAGGTTACAAAAAGAAGAGTTTATGCAGGCTTTGAGGGGAACAAGCCAGGAACAACAAACAAGTGGAGCCTCCTCCTTATCTTTAGCAAGAGCAAATGTGAGGTCATATCTCTTCATTTAAGAGATAGAATAAATCTTTAAAAAATTGCACATGAAACTATCAAGGTTGTGCGAAGAGAACTAACAGAAGAATTCTTAGAAGAAAATGAATTGAACCAACACAACATGAAGAAGATCAAATGATCAAATGATATTATTGCTCAAGAATACCATCTTGGTTTCTTGGCCAAAGAATGAGAGAAATTTGGGCAATATTTGCCTTAAGAATATCAAGAAGAATATGATGAAATCTAAGCTTTTTTTACTCAAGAATAACAAAAGGGGAATATGATGAAATGTGAGAAATATAGTATATGAAGATTGTTAAAAGAAAAGAATGATAAAGAAAGAGAAGGATTCATTGAAACCAAAGAAAGAAAAATTTCTATGCAAGACCAAACTTTTGCAATTCTGGAAGACAACTTCAATAAACTTTACAGCTGGAACAATCCATATTTTTGTGCCAGCCATAATAGATAAAATCATATTCCATAGACTTTGTTGACAATCAAGCTCTTTACAGGTTAGAAAATGAGTAGTTCCCTTGGAAATGTAATTGTACAATGGAACCAAAATATTTAGGACGAAATAAATTGCCCAATCTGCGGGTGCTTTCATCATTCATGACTAGAGACTCTCAATTTCAAATGCTGAAGAAAATGCTAAACCATGATACTCATCTGCACTTACAAATGCTGAAGAATGTGAAAGATTGATTCAGAGATGCGGAAAGTTGGCTCTGATACCATCTTAAGAATCCAGCAAAAACAAGAAAGAAAGAAATTGAGAGAACCAATAGAAAGAAGACACCTTAGCTTTTATTATTGATCTTGAATTGATTCTGCATAATGGCAAAGTACAGAATATATACATCTAATAAAAATTGATAGTTACTTAATCAATCAATCGAGTAAAGGTAAAAAAATAAAATACAAACCGCAAACCCAACTATTATAACAACCATAACAAAACTATCTAAAAGGGAGAGTATATAAGCATGTATTTAACAAATTATTTAAAGAATCTCAATGTATTGGGCCTAAAAATATGTGGGATACATTATAAGTAACTAATGAAGGTAATAATGAAGTGTGTTAGAATGAACACATTATGCATAAATATGAATTGTTTCATATATTACCAAATGAAAACATTATCGGTCTTCAAGAATATTTCTCTCATATTGTTAAGCATCTTATTAGTTTATGTAAAGTTTATACTAGTGTGACTAACAAAATGTTGATATAACTTGATAGGACTTGACAACCTAGGACATCCGCTACTATGGAAGCAAAATGTTTATCTGCCATTTCATTACTATATTATTAGGTAAGCTAGAGGAACATGAAATGAAACCGACGTTTTACACTTTATAATTTTGACTTCTCAAACGAAATATGTTGATATTAGATTTCATCTCTTAAGAAATCATGTGTAAAAAAGAAATTGTATTATAGATTTTGTCTAAGCATCTAAAAAACTAACTAATATTTTTACAAAAAAACTCTTCCTACAGATATCTTCTTTTTTCAAACTTGGAATTGTTTATGAAAATCATATGGCTTAATTATCAAATGTTTTAATTGGATTAGCTCCTACTCATAGAATTTATATCTTTGATTTGTATATGTGCTTGTTTCTCAATGTATTATGTACGTGCTTTAATTTTAAATCCTTTGATATATGGTCATTTGATTGAGTAGAGGTCTGAGGATTTCATTAAAATTCATAAAAAAAAGAGCGAACAGTATTGTTAAAAACTATGGCTGATCAATTAACAATCGATTGTCTACTAAAAACGTCAAAAACTCCATCTAATTAATCAATTGAACAAACGAATAATCGAATAATTGATGGAATAATCGATTATGAGATAGTATTAATCGATCAACTAGTGAGATTAGTTGCAATTAAGTGGTTCATTCTCTATTTTCATAAATCACTCACACATTTTCTGATTCATCGATTAACACTCCAATTATCTCACTATTTTGTTGTGATTTATTCCATGTGAAAAGTACATTAAGTAGCTTACATATTTAATATAATCACATCTTCTATCTCAAACTTTATACCACTTTATATCCTTTTTTTTTTATTGGTTAAAAAATAAAACATAAATTGAAATTATATTAACGTTATATTTTCTAACTAGTGAGAATGAAAAAAAATATATAAAGTAATATACATCTTGAAACAGAAGATATACTCTCCTATTTAACCTTCTTCTATATGTCCTTTGAGCCCTTATTATCCAGCATAATATACTATTTTTCTCTTATAAATTCTCTTACTACCTCTTTTGTATGGAAAGTTAAGTAAGTGTAGATAATACAATATTTTATACTCTAAATATATGATATACTTGCCCTTTTTGTTCGAAGTTCTCCATCTATTTTTATGACTGAAATGAAATATTTTTTGTTGTTTCTTTACATTAAAATTAGCCATGTTTTGTATTTGTGATATTTCTCTTTTCATTAAGGTCAGCTTTAGCTAATTGTGAATAGTGATTCATTTTGCTTCAAAGGGAATAAAATATCATGGCTTCGGCATGTTCATATTTTCATCATTTGTAGTGGTGTTAGTTCAAGTAATTATGATTGCATGATAATAATAATAATGATGATCATGATGATGTCCATGATTAGAATGACGGAGGTGGTTTAAGTATTAGCTATGCATATGAAACACTATTTAGAGGATTTATACTTGATTGTTTAATAATAACTCATAAAGTTAATCTCAAGCTTTTTAGGAGAATTTCCTAAAAAAATAACACATGTATTTCTTGTTGAGATATCTATACGTTTTATCAAGAACCTTTACTTATTATTTATCAATGATGAAGATATATTTGTTTTAATAAGCAATCATAAAGTAGTTTAGTATATGGAAAGAGAATTACTTACTTTTAGTAAGTAATTACTTATTTTTAGATTCAATATATCACTTTAATTTATATATGTGGAAATAAAATTGAATAAGTAATAATAATCAACTAGTTAGACTTTTGTTGATGGATCAAATATAATTTCCAAACATATTTACAAGTCGTAGGCTGGAGGCTATAAATATTAATTTTTTATACTAACAAAAAATATCTTTATCCTATGAGTAATGAATTGATCATTTAAGACTATATGATTAGTCTTTTAATAAGTGATTTGACAGGTATAAGAATCTAGTGAATCTAACATAACTAAATATGTATGGAAATGTAATTGAAATCCCAATTAAAAAAAAAATAGTATAATAGACATATATTATAATTTTTACATTTTGATATCCACTGACAATGGCAATAAATTCTATCCACTACAGAGAGAATCAGGTTCATAACTGTTAAGGCGTAACAAGATCATGAGAGAAAATCTGAGTGAGGTTTTTAGCCTTTTAAGAAGCATGCTGGGAAATCGTATTTAAGTAAATACCATTCCTTGTCTACTTGAAACAGTTATGCAGGTACAGGTAAAGTAACAAGAACTAGTCAGATTGTTCAGTGATTGCAGAGCCCTCTTCACTTTACATTAAAGGGAGAGGGAGGAAGATAAAAAAATTTAATCATTAATTCTATAAAAATCCAATAATTTACAAAATTTGAATTGATTAATAAACCTAAATCATTTTAAGATAAAGTCTCTCATCTTAAAATGTGTAGCACTCTTATTTACATTTTTAATCAATTTTACATTCTTTAAATGATTGCCCAAATCTGATTTTGATCACAAATTGAAATTATTTTCCCGTGACTTTTTTATTATTAATCTTGTTTTCAAGTTTTTATTTGGTCATTTAATAAAAAAAAGTTGGTCAATTTAATCCTTGTTTTTTTAATGTTTATCTATTCTACTATTTCATAATAATAATATTAAATTTTAATTGGATATACTAGATTATTATCGAAATTTCCTTCATAGTCACACAACTTTTCTTATTGGAATATATATGGAGGACAAAGTTATGAAAATGAAGTTAAAAGAGAACTAAGAGAGAAAAGAAAAAATAGAAAAATATTCAAGTTTGGATGTAAAGTTGTGTTTTCTATTAACAATATAATAAAAAAAAACTCCCTCATGCCACATGTCACTTTCTCATTCCCTCATGTCACATGTCACTTTCTCCTTCCCTCATGTCATATGTCACTTTCTCTTTCCCTCATGTCACATGTCACTTTCTCCTTACATTTTTTCCTTCATACCACATGTTACATGTCACTTTCTCCTTCATGTCACATGTCACTTTCTCCTTCCCTCATGTCACATGTCACTTTCTCATTCCCTCATGTCATATGTCCCTTTCTCCTTCCCTCATGCCACATGTCACTTTCTCCTTGCATTTATTCCTTCATATTACATGTCACCTCCTCCTCACATATTTTCCTTCCTACTTTTTATATATTTTATATTTTAATACTAATTGTAGAAAATTCATATAAAAAATTATCAAATTATTTTTCTTATGTGCTTAAACATGCAAATACACAAGTAAGATGTATATTCTTAATAATATGAATGTATGAGTAATATGTGCGTTTTAACTATGCGAATACATGAGTAATATGTGTTTTCTTAGTAATACGAATATACGGGTAACATGTGTGTTTTTAGCCATGCGAGTGCACGAGTCACATGTATTTAATTACTATCATTATATTATTTAATTAAAAGATTACAATGGTATATATATTCATGAAAAATATATGCATTTTAATTAGTAATATAACAAATCAATTATTAGACTCTTTTTATTATTTTGATTAAATTTATCATAAAAAATATCTGTCATATCCTAACTTAGTGTGTTTTTAATTTTTGAGTTATTTTCATACAATGATTATTAGCTAAAACACAATCAAATAAATAACATTTAATATACAATATTTGAATGCTAAAAATATATTCAAATATTTATACACAATGAACATTAATCTAAAATAAAACATAAGCATTTAAGAGATATGCTAAAAAATCCTTATGACTTTATATGATACTTATAAACGTAATCACAAAAAATATGATGCAAAAATAACTCCTTATATTTATAATTTTATATAGAGAATATAGAGGTGAGATATTATCCAATACAATTTGAATTTTATTTATTGACTTATTTAAGAATCAAATATTTTCTATAATCACACTTTCAACAAATAAATGCTTATACAAACACATTTATAATTGTTAATATTCTACATATACACTCAAAAATCAATGTTAATATTGCACTTATATGAATGGGAAATATAATGTTTCAATACATGATTTGTTGATATTATAAAGTATATGTATATTATATTTGCATTATGCATAAATAAAAAAGCGACCCGTGCAAGTGCACGGGTACACTGCTAGTTTATCTATTAAAATGAATGGCCGTAAATTTTTTGATATATCCTAATAAAAACAGCAGGGTTATTATGACAAAAACTCACAAATATTAAAATAGGTGATTAAATTAGAATATATTTTATTAAATGACCAAATCAATGTATCTGTACTTGATAATAAAATCTAGAACTTTTTGCATCTCATTTATTTGTTTGCTTATTTTTAATATATACTATTTTGTTGACATAATATAAACTTAAATATTTTTAGGAAAAAATATTAGGCTTTTCTATAATATATATGATAATTACACATTATTATAAGTTTTAAATGAATTTTCATTTATATGAAGAAAAAAATATTTTCTTGGGTCTGTAATTGTTTTATTTTTTATTTTCATTGTAAAAAAATTATAATTCCACAAAATTAAATTATATCATTTCTTACATTGTTAATAACTTTTTATTCAAAAATAAATTTAATTACTAACCTATATATTTCATATGTCAAATTTTACAAAAATCAACATTGTTTAGTAATATATTTATACACATTAAGATTAACACAATATATTATTTTTGCAATATATGATAATTGTAACTATTTGATTAATTACATATTCATGTTAAAAAATAATTTTTAAAATTTGAGAAAAATAATCTAGATTATATATAATTATTAATGAATGGAACCTGCTTTACTTAGAAATATTACTAGAAAATCGTTATTCCTATAAAGTAGTATTCCTAAAACATTTACTAATATTAAAAAAACAAGAACAAAATTTCATAAGCAAACAAAAGGGGTTTGTTATAGGAAACCATTAAACAAACCTTAATCAGCATCATTTCAATCAAGTTCAAGGCCTGGTAAAATAAGATGTTAAGGAAAGTGTCACAACTCACAACATCTTTGAATCACAAAAAGTTCTTGACGCAAGAACTCTACAATTAATTAAGGTTTCATATAAATAGATTTGGATCCTTTATGACATAAAGCTTAAAAACAATGAGAAAAATATGTATATATTTACAGTGGAAGTTTTTTACACTGTCAATGTATCATCCACTATTAATTTTTAATTACTATTGACTCTAAAATAAAAGAATTTAAATAAATGAATGGTAGATGATACAATGACTATATATAAATATATAAATATTTTACATTATTGGTTTATAGATATTATATTAAAAAATCATGCCAATAACTAAGAAAAAAATACAAATGAGTGTATTTACTCAATCTTTTATATCGACAAATGAGTGTATATTACTCGCATGGACAAATATCTCTACGCGATCAAGATCAATCTTTTATATCGTTGCTTGAATGTTTAAATTGGCAATGACTTGTGTAGAACATTACTCTATTAGCACTTAATGTTGCACGTTTATAATACCATTCTTCCTCAAATAGTGAGTGTGACATAAATAAATTTGGTGAATTTTTTCTTCATCCAATCATGTTGTGTTCCAGAAGAAGTTCTGCGACAGTGGAAGTTAAATGTTCCAGCAAAGATCAGGAACTTGGTATGGAGATATGCCATAATTACAAGGTCCGTGGTGTTTGTTTTATGTGACTAGTTACTTTTAGATTATTATAAAAGACTTCTTTATTAGTGTGTCACAAATTTTCTTGTCTTAATCTCTTTTATTTAGTTTTATGTTATTTATTTGATCGTTTGTGGTCAATGTTGTGCACCTATTACTTCCGCTACACCAACAAAAAAGAATGGGAAGACATAGTGATAGCGACCTCTAGGATATATGGTTTGCATTTTGACCGATCGTTCTTACTTAAAACTCAATTTGATTCACACAATAACACTTTTATATGAATGTCCATGTTTTGTGTATAATTATAGGTGAAATGTGTGTAGAATTAGTGTTTAGGCCGAATTGATATTTATTTTTAGTTTATGAATTTTTACGTGTTTGTTGTGTTGGATAAAAGAAAATGGAAAATGAATAACATGTGGTGTCACAAGCAAAGTAGTTTGATAAGGCAAAGAGGTTACACAAGGAAGGACCTTGATAAATTCTAAGTGTAGGAGTCAAGCTAGCTCCTCTAAAAGAGGAATTAATCCAAACAAATTTCAAGTTGTCATTTCATGATAAAAGACTTATTACATATAGTTTTGTGCTGCCTACATGGCACAAAAATTGCACAAAATAAACACATTTTAATAACCTAATTAAAACAATAAAAACTAACTAATAACTTATTGTAATCCGCCCCTAACCTCACAAAATTATCTTACAAAATGTTATTATTTTGAATTCAAAAACTACCTATAGAAGGAAACAGATAAAACATTAACTACAATCATAAATCCTTTGAATTTGACCTTGAATAGTTTGATGATGAGTCACATGACCAAGGATATCCAAATTCAATGTATTTCCTCAAAAAGGAAACAATATCACACTATTAACTTCATGGTAGTCAGGTAAGGAAATTGTTTAACACGTTCATAACTCATTTAACATATAAGGTAACTTTTCATGTGCCCCATAATGTTGATTGTTCATGCCATAAGTATTGTGGTTCGGATTCAAATGTTTTCCTCTAATAAGGCAACAACTAAACACACCTATATCAATAAGGAAACTCTCATTCGATCTTTAAGTATTATTTTTGAATGGTATCACGCCTTCTTCCAAGAAAGGCAACAAATTATTTCTCTTCCTCTTTGATCCACAAGTCTCCAAGGAAGTAATCCATTTTTAAATCACATGTCAATTCTCCAATAAGGAAAATAAATCATTCGCTATGAAGTTACCACGTCAATCCACCAAAAGATTCTATATGCCTAATCCAAGAAGGAAAGAATTTCTCTCACAGGCCTACTCCAAAAGAGGCAATAGTTCTTTAAGAATTATAATGATTTATTTTCTAGTACAAAATAATAAAAATATGGTAAATTACTTGTGGGACAAAAGACCCTCACTTTATTAAATGTAACTTAAAATTTTGTCTTGTTTCTCAAAAAACATAGGGCCTGTTTGGCTCACATGACGTTGCCAGCAACTTTGCTTTGCTGTTTTAAGCAGGTGGGATCAAAATGAATGTTATGTGGCATGGTGATACTGGTGTAGGGGTACTGCAAGTTGCTCTCTCAAACTGTTATTCCTCTTGTGACAGAAGGTCTTGCCCTTCCAATGGGTACTGTCTGGCTTCACTGCTTTGATTTATTTGGCAACGAGTTTGGTAGCTTGAAAGGTCTTTTTTACACTAGGGAGAGGAATAAGCCTGCTCATATTTTACAATCTTTAGCTTTGAATAATGCTCATGTTTTATGGCACCATGACACCCCTAAGGATGATTGTATGACAACTTATGTTGAACTTCTTGACGACGATTGTAGCAAATTATATGCGAATGAACTCCACTACAATACCATGTGAAGAACTATATCTTGTTAATTTATAATATATCAATGCTTTATGAAGTTTGCTGAGTTAACGCCTTAATTTGAAACCATTATCTGATTAGTCTGTCTAATAAAAAATTATCAAGAGTCCTAATTGATAGTGGGGAGAGAGTCCTGTTAGGTATACATTTTAGGTAACTTGTAGCACAGTTGTAATGCTTCAACAAGTAAGCAGCTACCTTTGTCAATGTAATTTCATATATCAATAAGGAAAATTTTCATTTCTAATGTATTGAATAATCAGATTAAAAAAAAAAGCTCAATGCAGCATGCTCCCACTTAGTGGAGTTCGAAGATGGTAGATATACGCGGTTTTACTCCTAAAAGCGGAAAGACTATTTTCAAGATTTGAATTTGTGATATTATAGTCATTAAGCAACAATCTTACCATTGTGTCAAGCCTCACTCTAATATGATATTACAATTCTATAACAAACAAAGAACCAAGTTATCTAAGATAGCTTTCTCTAAGCATATAGCATAATCAAGGTTCATTATTGAAACAACTAGCATTTACAATGTTGTGAGGATAAAAACAGACTGGGCAGTTTGATCTGTCCGACTGCTGACCGAACTTGAAAACAGTTTTGGTTTATAGTCTTAATCGAATGAGGGGTTGTACCACTTTAAAACCGGGAAAATTTTGGTTCAATCGTATTAAATTCGATTAAACTGCAATTACCCAGGAAGTAAACTGGACGATCCACTTAAAATAAAAATACCAAATATTACTATAACATTTTTGTCTTATTCTAAACCAAAATAAGATAGAGATATATTACTTCAATATGATTATACATAATTAGTAATTGTATAACATTCTACATTCATATATAATTATATATTTATAAATAATTATTAATTATATATGATATCTTCTGGTCCAACCATAAGGTTTAATCAGTTAAACCTGATACATGATCTTCTTTTCCACTCTGATATCTGACTCGGGTTTCGTAACATTCAATATTTATTCAGAATACAATACAGCAGTTGAAATTATTTAAAGAAAATCAAATTGGTTAAAAATCACATAAATAGATGAGTCTACTTCATTTATGTTGGCTTCTCCTTATCAGAGTGCTATGATTATTTAATCAACAATCTTGGAGAGGGACTAATGGCATTTGACCTCCATATATTTCTGGGATCTGACTCTCATCTATCTCTTCTAGCAGTGTTTCTTTCAGCTTTTTGTTTTCCACAAATACTATCTGCACAGAATTGCAACATTCAAGAATCAATAAACATCCCAAACAAATTTGTACATGTTAAGTTACAAATTTAAATGTCACCTTTTTCTTGGTATTATTGTCAATGAAAGGGTATACAACTTTCCATACTTTCATAAACATATAAGGTGCATGAACAATAAACAATTTCCCTAATCTTTCTGGATGGTAATCCTGCATCAAAAAAAAACACAAAGTTATGCAAAAGGTCTATGGAAATATGGCTATTTCAGAACATAGACATGAAATGGTTGATAGTGGAGGCATCTACCTGCAAAATAGTAAGAGCATTAAGGTAGCCGCGAATGTCACTGTTCGCATATCCCCATCCCTTAATATCGGCTATAGCAAGAAACTTTTCTTGCCCAGGTGGCATCCTAAAACATCAAATGGGAATATTACAATCCTCGCGAACTTCTACCTCAATTCGCAGTTCTAAATGTAGGTTCTGCGCCACATATTCCTTTGTGTGTGCCCATTTGAGCATGAAGTAATATAGGAAAAGAGGTTACCTTGAACATAGTTTATCAAGAGCAAAAACTACAAACCCTGCATACAGAAAAAAACAGTTTTCATAAGACACTTGATTATGAGTTGAAACATATTGCTCTATACAGGTTCCACATCATTTGTTTCACAACATTTTTACACCAGTAACCAATATCATTCTGTATATAATGTGGTGACTCTGATATGAATCGAATAATTGTTGTATAAATTGCCTAAATAACAACTCTATTCAATATAATGAAACAAGTACTTCAAATGAAAGGCTGTTAAGAATTGTTTTGTAATTGCATCTCAGTTTCAGGCATGGGAGGTTTCATAATCATATACCGATCCGAGCTGAAAAAACTTACGTTTGAAAGTATCTAGACCATCTTTATTTTGAAAATGTTTTGCAGCAAAGGCAACAGTTATAGGTCGACCCTTCTTATCGAGTCCTTGCACAAACATCTTCCCTTGTGCAAGTTCATCAGAAATCTCTGAAGGAGATATAAAACCATTTGGCACAAACGAACATCTCCATGTCAAGTACTTGAGGAACATTGCTGAACCTTTCTCTACATCCAAATCACGAGCGCGCAAGAATCTTCGAAGGGTCAAAACATCTACTTCCTGCCCACCAAATGATCAATCAAATTTCAACTATTTGCTGCCTAATCTATGATTGTTGAAAACAAGCATGTTGGCATCATAAACTTTGCATCTTAACAATGAAAACTCTGTAATTGCACATCTAAAAGTCGTTTTGATCAAAACTATCAAAATCACTTAACAATAAAGTATCCAAACAAAAATCAGCTGCTACTACAACTAAGTAACTAACCTAAGCAGATAGCTCAACTGGTAGATCCAGGGTGAAAATCTAACCACCAGATCACCAATTCGAAACCCATGTAGGGCCACCGTGATGTCCAAATGTGGCCAGAGGCCCGGAGATTAGTCTAATTTCATTCAGGATACCTCAACTGATCACTAAGTCAAAACCAAGTATGCAAAACCACTTCATCAAAACTCAATTTTGCAAACCAGTTTCCAAGCACACCTATTATGTCTATCCCAAAAAGGAAGAAAAATGGCCACAATACAATTTTATCCTATGTTCAATTCTTGATGATCTAATGACCCATATCATATATTGCAAATCTACTTAGAAAATATGCTAAAATATAGACTAAGATCTTCAGCATAGGAATTATTTACTGTTACACAAATTTAATACAAATAAACTACATTTCATAACTTATGTGCTACAAATATTCAAGAAGAGAGGGAATACCTTAGAAGAGGGATCACGTTTTTCAAGAAAGTCTCTCATAAGTTGGATTTTGGTGAGCTCTTCATTAGTGCTGTCTTTCAATAATGATGCTTCATCTAGAACCACTTGTGGTCTTACTTCTTCTTCTTTGGACATTTCTTGTTCAGAAAATAATAATAATAATATTGTTGATGATTGGGTAATAACAACTAACGGGTTTTTTTGTTTTGCACTATGTTCCAACAGAACTAGTTTCTACACCTTTGCTCATACATCTATGTGGGTTTTCACATACCATGTCAAAACAACCAGAAGTGGAAGTGGATTTATAGGAAAACTAAAGACATGCTCACTCAGTACCAATTATAAGAAGACAAAATGTAAAAAAGAATTCCTCTTATATATATTCATATTTAATTTAGAGTTTAACATATACATTGTTAGAATAAATATTTATATATGTTCAAGATATCATCCACTATTTACTTAGATTTTTCATTTACAAAATAAATAATAATTAAATATGAATGGTGAATGATACATGATAAGGTATAAAATTTTAAAACTATCAATGCACCATTTTATCTCTCTTTAATTTATTTCTTATTTACCCTACAATTTTTAATTGAAACAATTTCTTATATAATTATTTTTTAAATATTTTTTTTAATATATATCAATTTAGTTAAATTTCCTGATAGAGTAAAATTTATGTTTGTTTTCAAGTATAGTTTCCTAAAAACAGTGTTGTAAAAATTATTTCGTATTGGCTAGTTCAACTATTAAATTAGTAAATTGATCCAAATATCAGTGTAGTACAATAATTATATCGGTCATATAATTATAATGTCAAAATCAGTTATACCGACCAGTTTTCAATTGAACCGTACCAGTCACATAATTAATTCTTTAATAAAATTAAAAAAATGATTTTTATTGCTTTTTCAACATTAATGTTAACATATTATACATGTATATTTAACTTTAACGGTTTAATTACTGAACCACCTATTAAATCGCCATATCACTATACCAGTATCTTAGCCACATGACCAGTTTGATAACCGAGACAGTATTAATAACATTGCCCAAAAATGTATTTATTTATGAATTTTAATCATGAGTTTGGGGTTAAAAATGGTTAGAGCAGGGATGACAACGAGCGCGGGTAGTGCTTTCCCGTGTCCAAACCCGCAATATTTGTGGTACCCATGTGGGTAGCGGTATTTATGGGTACTCAACGGGTTTCTAAAATAATAATAAATATATAATTTGTAATAATCAATATGTAAAAATAATTATTATATGAATAATATAATATGTTTATTATCATAGTTAAATATGTGTAATTTATTATGAAATAATAATAAAATATATGATATATAATCTTAAAATAATAATAAATATATATTAAAATTTAACTAAAAACTAAATATATAAATTTGTGGGTACCCACGGGCGGATATCACAAAACTCGCTCTCACCCGTAAGTTATTATTATGGGTACCCGTTGTGGATATTTTCGAGTACCTATGAATGAGGTTTTTTGCCATCGCTAGTTAGAGCATGTTAGACCTAAAGGCAATTTTATTAGCATTGAATGGTGATGCCATTTTGGTGATATAGGTGGGATGTATTTGTCGGCATTCAACTACCCAGTTTTGGAATGGTGTTTTAATATTCAATGCTATTCACACCTTAGCATTTATGAATCATCCACTTTGGTAACTAATCATATCCTCTTTAGTATCGCTAAACAGTACTGGATGGAGATGACAAATGATGACCGTAAAAATAAACATCAATCCTGATTTAAATTTAATTCTAAATATAATTTAACATAAATTTTCTCTCACATATTCCATGGAAAAGATCTCAAAATGGATCATTGGACACATTTAGCTTGTGTCCACACATCAAAAGCCAACACACAGATATATGTTTATTATTTTTGAGCAAATTCTCTTATTATGGTCATTCTAAAATAGGTTAACGAGCTTACAAATATTATTAGTAAATAATTAAAAACAGTACAAAATTCATAAAATTAAATAAAGAAGTTGAAGAGGAAAAAACAACTATAATATGTAATAGATAGTTGAAAAATCACAATATTTTTTGAGCCATGAAATAAAATTACATAATAATTAAATTGAAAATTAATTTTTTAAAAACATAATGTCTATGGTCCCATATGCATTATCCAATAGAAATGCTTATAAACTTGATAGGTAAGCAATTAGGCAAAACTGCCAAATGGACTAAATTTGTATATCCTCGTGAAAAAATTGTAAATTATGCGGGCGAGCCGCATACATTATCCATCTTGATCAGACTTGTATCAGTGAAATTTGTTGGAAATGGACCATTATGGCAAGGAAAATTTTGATTCAAATGGAGAAGAAGTGGCAAAAATTAGAACAAATATATCATTTGATTTGCTGATCCTCAAAAAAGAAATTAGCTAAGTTCTATCGTTAATTGATAAATAGGAAATTCATGGAAAGTAAGAATCACTACCCCATAATAGTGCACACACATGTCTTCATGGACGTTGTTTTCCTTGTTTGAACCTCGCCCTTAACTTGAATTTGAAGGCTATGCAATCTTAAGGTAGTACTAGATGGAAGGATCTTATCAACGTCCATAAATGATGACATCTGCCAAATAGGAAAATTAGGATTATAAAAAAAAAATTAAAGATGTATATCACAAAAGATTTAAATTGAGAGAGAAATATTTATATGTTTTGGTATAATGATAGGCATCATAAAAAGATAGTAAAAAGTATTGATTGAAAACTTATGGTGTGTTTACTTTGACCATTTTCTGTTTTCATTTTCAATAAAATTGAAAAATGAGTGTAAAAACATGTTTGTCTTGTTGTTTTCATTTCATATTTCAGAAAACATGACATTCATTTTCTGAAATTTTGAAAATGAAAAAATATCATTTGCAACATTTTTAATAATGAAGCAATGGCATTTTATTGAATTTTTTAAGACTTTTTACTTCATTTGTTCTATATCTTTTGATGTTTTAACTTTTTCATATTATTCCAATTTTTTTGATGTTTTAAAAACTCAATACACATTTTTATTTTACTTTTCCATTATACCCTTATATATTACTCATCTTTTCAGTACATGTTTCTTCATTTCTTTTTTAATACATTTTTCAAAATGCATTAAATATGATTATTTTAGTCAAATTGTATTGAATTTTTATATCATTTAATAATTTCTTAAAGCATTTACACAATCTTAACCATCAAATGATGTGACTCTCTAATTTATCAATAAAACACTAAAATCAATCGATAAGTACTTCTAGACCACCATACATCCTCATAATATAATTTATTTCTTTATCTCTCAACATAATAAAATTTTCGCCCCTCTTATGATATTTGTGAAATAGTTCGATGATAAATATGATAATTTATGATTTTGGTATAAAAATTGATGTTTCTTGAATTTATTGCAACCTTAATTAAATAATAGAGCATTTGTAGATTACTAATTTATTTTAACTCTTAATTTTTTTGGAGAGCACTTGGAACTGCATGATGCTCGTTATAACATTCTACATGCTTTATGGTAGCTAATGACCAAGTCCAACTATTAAAGGTGATTAATATATTATTGACATCAAATCCGCTGAAAAATAAAATACAAATATCAGATATGAAGACATTCAACGAAATCATTGATATTAACACATTAGTTATTAAAATTTAGAATTTAACTAGTTATAAAGGCAAATATCCTATTTGTGAAGTTTACAATGAATGATTTTAAAAATGAAAATGATAATAATAAACATATTTTCAAAAAATGAAAACATGAAAATGAAAATAGGAAATAAAAATAAAAAAACATTTCTTGAAAGCAAACTCACCCTTAAATATTTTTACCTTTAAAAATTGCAAAGCAACATGTCATCTATTTTTTATTTTAAATCAGTTAAAATCATTCATATCACCATCAAAATAGATAACATCTAGCTTTGGTTTATTAAGTTAGCGACTTCAAAATCAGGTGATCCAAAATAGCATTTACCCTTGCACTTATTAAGTTAGCTGACACAAATAGGTTAAATACATGGTTGTGTTCCATTGCGCCACAAAAGTATGCCAAGAGTAAAAAATAACCTAAGATATTCAAGTTTTTACTCGTTATGATCCAGGGATATTTGGGCCTTAAATTCATGCTTGAATCCAAAATGGGATGGGCCTAACCCTGTGTCAAACAAATTCTATGCAACAGTAGCCTAACAATAACCACTTCAATGAGAAATGACCTCACAGATTTAATTATATCTCTCTTAGATTTAATAACGATTTCACAACCAAAACTCACAAATAGATTAATTTCTTATTTATTTTACGAAGGTTTTAGTAGTTATATAATTGTAGTGAAAAGTTTTTGAGTTTTACAAAATAAGAAATGGAAACTCCTTATTAAGTTCTATTTTACTCCGTAAGAATTGTAACATATCAAAAAATAATATGACAAAAAATATATACTGACAGTGTAAGAGATTTATACAATGTCATTGCATATTTTATTAACATTAACTTTTAAATAAAAATAATACAAATGAATGATGAATGATATATTAATTGTGTATAAATATTTATATTGTCAGTGCATACATATTATAGTCAAAAAATATTAAATAAAAGTAGTTGTAATTGATGCATCTAGTATAGTGATTTTGTGAAATATATGTCTATCCCATTGGAATGTAGGTATATAGTAACCATCTAAATAAAAGAAATAAAGATGTAGAAAGGGGAGGGAGGAAGCAGAGAAGAGTAGAGATCTCACCATATGATGTAAATGTTTATACGTATCTTAATTTTTTTTGAAGTGTTGCCATGCTTAGATTGTTGTTTTTTCTTCATCTTATTGAAATCTATTGGGAAATTGATTCATGTGTTCACTTTAACTTAAGAGTCTTTCATCCTTTAACTTGGATGATTGATTTTATGATTTTTATGAGTAAGAGAGACACCTATTGGATTAGATATGATCCCTTAAAAGTGAGAGTATATTGTGAGAGTCAAAATAGGAAAATATAGCATGACAAATACATATCCAAACTCATTTAGTAAGCCCAAGACAAACTCATTTTGTTTCCTTATAAGCTTTTGATAAGATCAAGACTATCCCCATAGGTTAAGCATAAATCTAAAAATGGTTTGCTAGTGATTAAAAGTCGGATTGGTAAGAATAAAACTTTTACGTCTAATTCAACATCTATTTTGACATATGGGTAACAAGTTGTTTCAAAATAAACATACTTTGATAACTAGTTTTAGAGTAATTAAGTATTTCCTACAAAATCTTCTTACAAATCTTTGTATATCACATAGGATATGTCATTTGTAAACAAATCATTAATAAATAAAATATTAATTTATAATACAAGCTACTTTTTTTATGTTATAATAAGATAATTTGTATTACGGTATCATTTTCTTAGTTTTAAAATCTAACCTAATTAGGTTAGTTAGCATCTTTCATGGCTATTCAAACATAGCATCTAGGTAAAGTCTCACCCCTACCTCTATGAGAGACTTATAAGCTACTTGAAAGCTTATGATTTAGGAGTTGAAATTTGAAAGCTCATTGTAATTAATTGAAATAAAAAATGTTTGATAAGGCTAATCTAAAGTTTACCGAAATGAAATAAGTATTTAAAATTATTTCAAGTATCTTATCTAGAAGTAGTTTATAAACCCACGTACCTATTTAAATAAGTTTCTTTTTAACAAATATCTAGAAGTAGTTTATTTTTGGTCTTGCTTATAAGCTTATTTTTATGCTACCAAGCATACTATAATTAAATGTAAAATAATTCATAGCTAATTACGCTCGAAGTTACTCTTAATAGTAGGCTCAAAAAATCTAACATAACAATTATTAGAAGGAAAATAAAAAGTAGACAGGTTAGCAATAATAATGTAAAACCTCTCCAAAGTTATTTTTAGGTTATCGCTGAGCTTCATTCCCTCCCCATAATAAATATTTTATGTCAAAGACATTAATTTATAGTGGCGTATCACATAGTAATCACTTTTCATCTCCTTCTTGGTGGTGTGCATCATGTCCTCTTCCTCCACCATAATCAACCTCTCTCCTATTCCGTTTAGCAATGTCAACCATGGACGAGCAAATAATGACTACAAGTCATTTCCTATGATATTGAACTCGACATCAATCAACTATGTATATATGGATTTGGAAAACAAATGTGACCCATAAGGACTTATTGTCTTCATAAAGATGTGTGCTTCTAACCGGAAACGAAGAATTCGAAGAATGAACAAATAAAATGTATTTATCTTTTGGGTGATGAAATCAAAGATCAAGAAAGATAGACTGACAAAATATGAATAATATTCCACAATGGCTAAAACTAAAGAAGTTAATGGAAAAGATTTATTTCAACTTATTGCAAGGAAAAAAACTTATGTGACTAAATTAATACTAACCTAAAAAAGGGCTAGATGTAGGGTTTTTCCTAATTAATTTAAGAGCATAACATTGTTTTGTGGCCAAAGCCCATATGGCTGAGATGGACTTGTCATCAAACCAATCATAATCAATAACCAGAACCTTCACAAAACTAGCTACCATCTTTTCTTCCTTGTCATCCTTCTTCTTCAATCTTCATCAATAAACAAAAATCCCTTTCAAAATTCCCTATTACTTGAATGCAAATTCATTCCTCTCAAATATTTCAAATCTGTCTCTATCTAAGGAAGAACCTACATCACTTTCTTCCAGATGATCAGTCTCTGAATCCTCAATGCTAAGATATCTCTCACAACTACTTTCCCATGTGACATCTTAACGATCATAATCACCCTTCTTCTTCTGTTGACTACATTTGACTTCGTTTCCTTATAATCTCAAGCATCGTTTTTTGCACTTGCAGTGAGTTTTCTTTGATCAACGAGCTTCTGGGGTAGGAAGAAAAGGAAAAGGATGAGTTTTTGGAAGTGGGGTTTGGTTGGTTTAGTTTTTTCTGCTTTTGTTTTCACAGTTGGTGCTGTGGAGCTGGGTCGAAATCAACCTACTGAGAGAATTTCAGGTGGGCTTTCTTCAAAGTTTGATTTTTTTAAAATGGAATTGTTATTTTCCAATTTGTTTCATTGGGTTCTTTTTTAGTTTGCCATATTTCTAGTTCCTTTGATTTGATTGTGAATAATTTCTTTCTG
The DNA here is from genome assembly GCF_001865875.1 of Lupinus angustifolius. Lineage (NCBI taxonomy): Eukaryota > Viridiplantae > Streptophyta > Magnoliopsida > Fabales > Fabaceae > Lupinus > Lupinus angustifolius. The sequence goes on from NC_032023.1 coordinate 11,076,116, forward strand.
GTTGGGTGTCACATTGGATTCATATTTCATGTTATTGTTTTCGGTAGTTTGTTTTTGTGTATTATGATTGTGGATTTAATTGAGATCTAATTTGGTTTGAGGTTGATTAGGAATTTCTTTTTCACATTAAGTTATTGACTTGTTTGTGTTTGACAAACTATTTTCTAGTTTCCTAATTCAATCACAAAGAGTTGGTTATTGAGCATCGTGAGTAACAATTTTTTCTCAATGTCCCAATTGCAATCTGCCAAACATGCTATTTAGATAGTATTACAAAGTTTGCTGATTTAATATTTGGAGGGTGGGCGTGAACCCTGCACTTCGTGGCAAAAGCATAATTGGGTTTAGAGACTGGTTCTGTGTTTCTGCTTAATGTATGACAATATTAGAACATGTACTTGTCAACTGTTGAATTGAACAAGTACATTTGGAGGGGCTATGTATCAATATATTGTTGTCTTTTTTCACTTTTGTGACTGTTTCATACCTTTAGTAGTCTTGAAGGAAGCACAGTACTGTGATATATGTAGTATGAGTAGGAATTACCATTAATTTTGATGTTGATTTTTGTTGTTGTTGGACTCTTCATTTGTAACTTGTAAGGAACTAGGGCACACACAAATTAGCTCAAGATTTTAGAAGCATTGTGGTAAAGGTTGCATATGCTTTAAATCTTGCATGCAAAAGATATCCTTAAGATGATAAATGGATTGTGCTTAATTTCCATTGAACATTAAAAAAATTGTTTTGTGTTTGAGAAACATATTCGTAGGCAGCCCCTTCCCTTCCCAAAATACTCAAACAAGAAGGTAAACAGGTTGTTAAGCCTATAGGCTCTACGGGTGAGCATGGGCCGAGTTGGGCTAGGTAAAGGCTTGTCCCTCACCCGATCCTAAATGTTGGCCGGCTCATTTTTTGAAACCAGATCCTAGACCCGGAGGTAACCAGACCCTAAATGACGATCAGGCTAGCCTATGAACTCGTACCCGTCCCTAGACCCGATTAAATATAATGCTTATCTATTTTAGATAAAGTCTTCTCATTATTATTTATTATTATGGATATGTAATTTGACATATAAAATGATATATGTATATATATTGTTAATCATGTATATATCATGAAAAAATTAGAGAACCAATGATACTTTCGATCACCAAAGATGTGTCATTACTTTGTACACGATTGAATGAGAGATACACACAAACATGATGAGTGAGTGACCATGGGCTGGGTCGGGTCTTGCTTGTCCTCTACCTGGCCCTAAATATTGAATGAGTCTAATTTTTGAAACCGAATCCGACCCTAGACCCGACAAGACCCGACCCTATTCAGACCCGATCATGATCGAGCCATGCCTAGGAGCGGGTAGGGTCAGGTCCTGCTCACCCCTAGGCTCTAGTATGTTCTCTATTATTTGATAAGGAAAAGGAGAGAAGCATATCATTGTCAGTTTAAATGATTATTGAAGATATGCCATATTGGAGCAATATTTGTCATTGACCTAATGACCTTAGAGCTGAATGTGGTAAAATTTAGATGCTTTGGCTGATCAGATTTGGGGCCTTCCTGAATCCTGTTAAGCGTTTTTCATGACTCATGAGTTCCAGTTTTGGCATTGGAATTAAAGTATCAGCATTTCCATGTTTTCCCTCTCTCTCCTGTTAGATTCTTTTTTCTTTTTAAAACAAACAGATCTTTTGTTTATGAACAGGATACCTTTCTCTTTTAGTGGTTGATAAGATCTAAGTGACAAATTGTTTATTCCTACTATATAGCAGCTTCCTCTTTTTACTGCAGCCAGAAGGGGAAAAAAGTAATAACCAAAAAGTTGATTGTGTACCGCATTCTATGTGCATTTGCTATCTCTAAATATGGATGGATGCTGCTCCCTAATTTGGTTTATATTTAAATGTCATGAAGACATTAAAATTAACTGACCTCATTGGTATGTAAATTTTGAGAATGTATATCAGTTGGATTTCAATTCACCGAGGAAGCACCTAGAATAGTAATACATGCACACAAAGGAAAAACATTCCTGGTTGCATGGATTTTATGGAGCTAATAAGCACTCTTCTGTACTATTTCTCAGTGATTTGCATTAAGCATAGTCAAATGCAAGTCTCTGAAATATCTGTGTAGTTATATTACTTTAAAATCAGTATATATTTAATTTAATCTAAATGAGACTACTAATCTTATTCCGGTTAAACGAATTGTAGGTAGTGCTGGTGATGTGTTGGAAGATGACCCAGTGGGAAGGTTGAAGGTTTTTGTTTATGAACTTCCAAGCAAATATAACAAGAAAATTCTGCAAAAGGACCCAAGATGTCTCACTCACATGTTTGCTGCTGAGATTTTTATGCACCGGTTTCTCTTATCGAGCGCTGTCCGAACCCTTAATCCCGAAGAAGCTGATTGGTTTTATACCCCTGTATACACCACCTGTGACTTGACACCAAATGGCCTTCCTTTACCTTTTAAGTCACCACGAATGATGAGAAGTGCCATTCAGCTTATTTCATCAAACTGGCCATACTGGAACAGGACAGAAGGGGCAGATCATTTCTTTGTGACCCCTCATGACTTTGGGGCATGCTTCCATTATCAAGTAACTAATATCATTTTAAGTTTTAGTTATTTATGTCACTTATAGTTCCATTTGAGCATTTGAACCAATTATGTGGTATCTTTAGAAGTATCTCAGATTACAATATTAATGATGTACACAGATCTTGTGACATGCACTTCTATCATGTTATTTTGTTCCAGGAAGAGAAAGCGATTGAAAGAGGAATTCTTCCATTGCTACAGCACGCTACCTTGGTTCAAACATTTGGACAGAGGAATCATGTGTGTTTGAAAGATGGTTCAATCACCATTCCTCCATATGCCCCACCACAGAAAATGCATGCCCACCTAATTCCAGAAAAGACTCCCAGGTCTATTTTTGTTTACTTCCGAGGACTGTTCTATGATGTTGGAAATGACCCTGAAGGTGGTTACTATGCAAGGTATGTCTTATTATAACTCAAAAATTAAAAGGGGATTAGGATATGCTAGACTTCTTTTATTTTTGTAGCTTGCGAGGGTTAGCCTCAGCACAACGATAAGTTTCTTTGTCTTGTAACTTGAAGGTTATGAGTTCAAAACATGGAAACTGTCTCTCTGTTTGTGAGGGTAAGGTTGGAGCCTCATCTATCCTCCCTGGATACCACTAGGTTGGAGCCTCATGCACTGGACTGTCCTTTTTAGCTTATCTGAATTAGAGCAATCACTTGCATCATTTTATAGTTTCTTTGAAAATTCAAGCAGTACACTGACTTTGATTTATACAATTACCATATTTAGTAATGATTGAGATTCGAAACTGGTCAAGCCTATTCAAATTAACTGCATTCACGGCCGAAAATCATGTAGAGGCATGCATGAATTTAATGCCTTATCTTGATGCTTTCATATCTTAAGGATAACAAATGGTCTTGAATTCTCAAACTGACTGTACTATGCTATCTTTCAGAGGTGCAAGAGCAGCAGTATGGGAGAACTTCAAGGACAATCCACTATTTGACATTTCCACAGATCACCCGACCACATACTATGAGGACATGCAACGAGCTGTGTTCTGTTTATGCCCACTTGGGTGGGCCCCTTGGAGTCCAAGACTGGTTGAAGCCGTGGTATTTGGGTGCATCCCTGTTATTATCGCTGATGATATCGTTCTGCCATTTGCCGATGCAATCCCATGGGAGGACATAGGGGTGTTTGTTGATGAGGAGGATGTTGCTCAGTTAGATACTATACTCACATCCATCCCACCAGAAGTTATCTTGAGAAAACAAAGATTGCTTGCCAACCCTTCCATGAAGCAAGCTATGCTTTTTCCACAACCTGCTAAACCGGGAGATGCTTTCCATCAAGTTTTGAACGGGCTTGCGCGTAAATTGCCGCATGACAGGAGCCTATTCTTGAAGCCAAGGGAGAAGGCCTTAAATTGGACTGCTGGTCCTGTGGGTGACCTTAAACCTTGGTAGCATTTACAACAGTTTTATGAGGCAATTAGAATTGTTTACTTGTCTAAGTATATGCTCCCAAGTGTTCATATGGGTTGGTAATATAGATGATGATTTTTCTTGACATTGTAAAATTTGATATTTTCTCAGACAATTCAATAGATCATGGAATCTAAATATTTGCAGCTTGATTACTCTCCTGGTAAACCTTTGTTTCTGTTTTAGGAGTTGTTGCTTTTAGTAAATCCATGCTAGAATAGGTAACTTGGGTCACTATTATTGAAATGATAATCATGATCACATCAATACATGATCATGGGTTTCTAGTTTAGGTTGTAGACTATTTGCCTGCTAGAGTAAGTTTCATACATCTATATTTTCAAAACCACATTAAGTGAGAGTCTTGTGTACTGTACTGTTTTTTTATGCACCGGTTGGGTAGGGGAGTGGGTAATCCACCTGGTATATGGCTTGCAAGTGGCAATCAAGTTTGAAGTTTCAGCATGGTTGAGTGTATGTTTCAGCATTGGTAACAAAAAAATTATGAAAGTGATCACATAATACATGTGAATATATGTTTTTATTCTCTATATTAAGATTTGTATTGGAAAGTGGAAACAGTACAACAATTTTTCACTGTCTATATACAGCAATAACTACGTACAAGAAAATATAAATAAAAATGGGAAACAAACTAAAAAACAGAGTTGCATTCATAAATATTGAAAAATAATTAACTCATTGTCACAAATATGATTATCAATACATAAAATGGAAAACAAAACGTTTATCCAAATCAATCAGGACATAAAAATGCAAACCTTAAATTTAAAATATCATATTTTAATCTATTAATTAATTATATACTTAGGGGATTTGGTTGTTAATATGATGAATTAGGATGAGTTTGAACTTAACCCAATCAAACTCTTCTCGGTTGATATGATCACATTAAGACTAGGTTATCAATGTTTGTTGCTTCAAATAGAAAATTCTTGGTTACCTAAATATGATATTTGGGTTTGATTCAACATTTTTTTTATGCATGTAAAAAATACGATTAGAAGATGTTCTCAGTTAAGTATCTAACATACATTGAGAGGTTAGTCTCTTCGTTATTGGGCTAAAAGATACTCTGGAAAATAAAACAAAAAATAGTTTAGATAATACAGATAAATCTGGATATTATGAACAAATAATAAAAAAGATTCTTAAAAATAATGAATCTGTTAAGTATATTTTTATATAAAATGATTTTACTAATAAAAATTAATCTATCTGATGATAGTATAAGAGTTTATGGCGCCAGTCGATTATTAATGTGTTAATTATTATTAACTCTTAAATAAAAACAATGTACATGATTATAGTGAATGATGTATTTGTTAGAATTCCTGACAATTTATGGGTCACAAATATAATTCTATAATTTTGTTGTGACCATTATTTAATTAGCCAAAATATAAAATGATCTTCAGTAATTAATTTGGTGGCTAATGGCATATGTGTCATGAAATAATATAAGTGTAGATACCTTCAGACAATTTCTGATTTGATGAAGGGACTGAATCAGAATTATTGCAACTTAAGTAGTAACCACTTCGGGGTTACTTTTATGGGTTATGGTTCCCATTTGTAGAGCAACATGTTTTAAGGTGTATGGTTGAGGAGAATAAGGGTGGATTAGGATAGTGTTATCCATAGGGATAAAACACTATCAAGTCATCCACAACATAAGAATAAGGATCTCTCCTCACCATAAGACACACTCTCACCATTAGGCACACACTCAAGCTCTTGGCTTTCACATTCCTCTCTAGAGAAGCATAAGGAAAACCATTAGGCGCACTAACATCTGGAAAATCATCACACCCTCATACCTTCGAGATTCCATATGGCTGATCAAGGTATGTTCTTCATCTTCACCATGAAATCATTTGGGGTTTCTTCAGTCTGGATCATGGTCGT
>NC_032023.1:11082199-11083516 GCF_001865875.1 Lupinus angustifolius
CAATTTGATTCATGAGTGAAATTAGGGTTCTTGCTTTTCCTCCCCAAAATCTGGATTGATTTAGGGTTTTGGTGTTTTCGTTTATGCCATGGATCAATTAGGATAGATATTCATGCTATTCCATATGTAAATGTATATAGATATAAAATGAATCAATGTATATCTGTTGTTTTGTTGATTATTGTGGTGATTTTTCGAAGAACAGCGATGCAGAAATCGCACTGTCCGTCTTTTGTCACAGTGCTCTCGCTCAAGCGAGAGTGTCTCGCCCGAGCGAGAGTGGCTCACCCAAGCGAGAGCTAAACAGAAGCATTGGCTTCTATTATGCTTAAGCGAGAAGATCCTCGCCCAAGCGACAGCTCACCCAAGCGAGTGTACGAGCGACATAAGGCTCGCTCAAGCGAGAGCCAAACAGAAGCATTGACTTCTATTACGCTCAAGCGAGAGTACCTCGCCCAAGCGAGAGTAAGATAAAGTTTATGGGGTTTTGGTATCATTGTGCATTGATTTTAATTGTTATTTGGTTGTCCATTAAGGTTGTCTGTTATTTCAAGTGAGTCAATTGAAGTGAGATGTCACCAAAATGACCTCTCTCATGAATATAACTCATGAGGAATATTGGATGTAAGTGTGTATGATTATTCATGCGAGTATTAGCTGGTCCAAAGGAAAATTAATATTTGGCCGAAGATCATACACACATGTAATGATAAACATGTTATAATTCTAAGTTTTTTATACATGTAACTGATGAATCAATCCAAAGAGGGATTCGTAAGTTGACATGTCTTATTATAAGTGTTTGATCATTACAACAAGAGTACTACTTGCAGTTAATATCACTGTCCAATGACTTGATATTAATGGTGCACTAGGTATATTGATTTGGACATGCCATTGTTTAAGCACATTGATAATTTTAAGTTGTGAGCATATTTTAATTCTTTGTTTTTTGTCTCATTCAATTACATCAATTGCTTCTATATCTACAAATTTGAATTCGGTTCCGGTCCTTAAATTTTAAGGATTGGAAAGAGAACATGGAAATTGTTCTTGGCTGCATGGATCTGGACTATGCATTAAGGGTAGAGCAACCCCCTTCTCCTTTGGAATCCAGTGCCTCTGAAGAGAGGAATGATTATGAGAAGTGGGATCGCTCTAATCGCATGAGTCTAATGATCATTAAGCATGACATTTCAGTGGTCTTTAGGGGTAATATCTCGGATGATATAAACAGTGCCAAAGCTTTCCTTGCTGAGATTGAAAAACGCTTTGTAAAGAGCGATAAGGCGGAAACAAGTACTCTGTTACAGAACT
>NC_032023.1:11083616-11084313 GCF_001865875.1 Lupinus angustifolius
TTAAGGCCCTTAAGCTTGAGGTGTCAGAAGACTTACTCATACATTTGGTCTTACTTTCCCTTCCTGCACAATTCAGTCAGTTTAAGATTTATTATATCTGTCAAAGGGAGAAATGGACTCTAAATGAACTCATTTCATTTTGTGTGCAATAAGAGGAAAGACTGGAGCGAGAAAGAATTGAAAGTGACCATTATGTTAGTACCTCTAAAGACAAGGGCAAAAGGAAAATCACTTCAGAGCCCAAGAATGAAGCTGTTAAGGGTCCAGTGAAAAAGAAACAGAAGCATAATGATGTCTGTTACTTTTGCAAAGGAACTGGACATCAAAAGAAGAAATGTGTAAAGTATCACGCCTGGCGTGCTAAGAAAGGTACATTTCTTGCTTTGGTCTGTTCTGAGGTCAATTTAACTTCAGTACCTGGAAGCACCTGATGGTTAACTCCGGTTCAACATCTAACATCAATGTTTCAATGCAGGATTTCCTGAGCTACCAAAAGCCTAATTATGTTGAAAGATACATATACGTTGACGATGGAAAATCAGTAGAAGTGGAAGCTATAGGGCATAGGTTGTTATTATGTACTGGTTTTTATTTGGATTTGAAAGACACTTTTGTTGTACCGTCATTTAGACGAAATTTAATTTTTGTTTCTTATTTGGACAAATTTGAATATTGTTGTTCATTTGGAAACAATTCG
>NC_032023.1:11084413-11084980 GCF_001865875.1 Lupinus angustifolius
TTCACAAACCTTAATGTTTGCGTCAAATGCATAAAAGGAAAATAGACCAAACAATCGAAATATAGTGCATATAGAGCTTCAGACGTCTTAGAATTGATATATACAGATATTTGTGGGCCATTCCCTACGACTTCCTGGAATGGTCAACGATACTTCATATCATTCATAGATGATTATTCTCATTATGCATACATTTTTCTAATTCATGAAAAGTCTCAATCATTGGACGTGTTTAAAACTTTTAAGGTTGAAGTTGAAAATGAACTCAGCAAAAGGATTAAGTGTGTCAGATCTGACCGTGGTGGTGAATACTATGACAGATATGACGGTTCAGGTGAACAACGTCCATGACCTTTTTCCAAATATCTAGAGGAATGTGGTATAGTCCCACAGTACACCATGCCAGGATCGCCTAGCATGAATGGTGTGTCTGAAAGACGAAACTGGACTCTTAAGGACATGGTAAGGAGTATGATTTGTCACTCTACCTTACCAGAGTCACTCTGGGGAGAGGCACTTAAGACAGCAGCTTATATTCTTAATAGGGTACCAACTAAGGCAACTGCC
>NC_032023.1:11085080-11086603 GCF_001865875.1 Lupinus angustifolius
TTGAGATGGGTACAACCACGTTCTTTGAGGATATTGAGTTTGAGGGGGAAGATAAGGTTAGAAACTTTGTCTTAGAGGAAGAATCTGTATCTATTCCAGATACGATTCATATGGCTGCTTTTGATGAAGCAAATTTGGAACATCCTCAAGGCATAGCTGATGAAACCTTTCTTGCTCAAGGTGAGTTAGTAATTCATGAAGGACAAACTCAAAAACCTCAAGAACATGGACAAGAGTTGCAAGAGCCAATAGCTTTGCGTAGATCCACTAGAGAAAGGAGAAATGCAATTTCAGATGACTACATTTGCTTTCTCCTGGAACATGAGGGTGATGGCTTAATGGATAAGGATCCATTAAACGTTTGTGAAGCCATCCAAAGTTCCAATTCGGAAAAATGGATTGAAGCAATGAAAGAGGAGTATAAATCCATGCAAGACAATAAAGTTTGGGAACTTGTCCCATTACCAGAAGGTAAGAAACCCATTGGTTGCAAATGGATTTTTAAGACCAAGCGGGATTCTAATGGTAATGTGGAGAGGTATAAGGCACGTCTTGTAGCTAAGGGTTTTACTCAGAAGGAAGGGATTGACTATAAAGAGACTTTCTCTCCAGTTTCAACGAAAGACTCTCTTAGGACAATCCTGGCTCTTGTAGCACATTATGATTTGGAGCTTCATCAGATGGATGTTAAAACAACTTTTCTTAATGGAAACATTGATGAAAAGATTTATATGGTGCAACTAGAAAACTTTATAACGGGAGACCGAAAGAATATGGTTTACAAATTGACAAAATCCATCTATGGGCTAAAATAGACGTCTCGTCAGTGGTACCACAAATTTCATGAGGTGATTCTGTCTTCCGGTTTTGGGATGAATTCAGTCCAGGATTGTGTGTATCACAGGTTCAGTGGGAGCAAGTATATTTTCTTGCTCTTGTATGTGGATGACATACTGCTTGCCACTAATGATGTGGGTACCTTATTAGAAACTAAGTAATTTCTATCTAGTAATTTTGAAATGAAGGATCTTGGTGAAGCATTGTTTGTATTAGGAACTCAGATTCACCGAGACAGATCTCGGGGTATTCTTGGATTATCACAAAAGAGCTATATAGAAAAGGTACTTAAAAGATATGGCATGCAGGACTGTAAAGCAATGGATACTCTAGTTGCTAAGGGAGACAAGTTTAGTCTCAATCAGTGCCCCAAAGGAAATCTGGAAATGCAAAAGATCCCTTACGCATCAACTGTAGAGAGTCTCATGTATGCTCAAGTATGTACGCGTACGGATATAGCGTTCATAGTTGGGGTTTTAGGCAGATATATGAGTAATCCAGGAATGGACCATTGGAAAGCAGCCAAAAGGGTCATGAGGTATTTAAAGGGAACAGAAGACTATATGCTCACATATAGGAGATCAGAACAATTAGAGATCATTGGGTATTCTGACTCCGATTATGCGGGATGCCAAGATAGTAGACGATCTACTTCGGACTATGTTTATCTGTTAGCTGGTGGTGCA
>NC_032023.1:11086703-11135318 GCF_001865875.1 Lupinus angustifolius
ATTTATGGGTCACAAATATAATTCTATAATTGTGTTGTGACCATTATTTAATTAGCCAAAATATAAAATGATTTTCAGTAATTAATTTGGTGGCTAAGGGCATATGTGTCATGAAATAATATAAGTGTAGATACCTTCAGGCAATTTCTGATTTGATGAAGGGACTGAATCAGAATTATTGCAACTTAAGTAGTAACCGCTTCGGGGTTACTTTTATGGGTTATGGTCCCTATTTGTAGAGCAACAGGTTTTAAGGTGTAGGGTTGCGGAGAATAAGGGTGGATTAGGATAGTGTTATCCATAGGGATAAAACGCTATCAAGTCATCCACAACATAAGAATAAGGATCTCTCCTCACCATAAGGCACACTCTCACCATTAGGCACACTCCCAAGCTCTTGGCTTTCTCATTCCCCTCTAGAGAAGCATAAGGAAAACCATTAGGCGCTCTAACATCTGGAAGATCATCACACCCTCATACCTTCGAGATTCCATATGTTTAATCAAGGTATGTTCTTCATCTTCACCATGAAATCATTTGGGGTTTTTTCGGTCTGGACCATGGTGGACCGTGGTCGTTCCATATGAGTTTATGCATGTGCATAAACATTAGGTTATCGGAACGAAGTCATGATCATAAGGACTTCTGCATTCAATCTATGGGTTATAGATGGAGAAATTCTCCAACAATATTAACCAACGATTGCAAAATAAGTTGTCTGATTCTTTAGCTCATGTTCGAAAAATACCCCAAATCAAAAATTGGCATGTGCATACCTTTTTATGATTTTTGCACAAATTTATATTAATTTTGCCCAATTTAAAATGGATTGCATGCATACATTCTAAATAATAAAAAAACTTAATAAAATAAACTAAAGAAAGAGAATTTTTTTTAGGAATTTGAAGAATTAAATTATGTCCCAAATTTTTTGAGATATTAAATCGCATTACAATAAATTTGAAATTTAGCATTTTCTTAAACATTAATTTCGCAGGCCACCCGCATTGCTCAGTAGGAATGTCTGCGGATAAATGAACCGGACAAATAGGTAAAAAATGTATTCCCTGCCCACAGAAAATTGTAAGTATAACCAATAATATCCTATCACCATATATCTAAGAAACTAATATCTTTTATATATACGGTTGCATTCCCAACAAATATTGCTAATAATAATTGAAGAATTGATTTTTTGAATTATGTGATATCAGAGAATTCATTAGAATGTTACACTAGTTGTTGAGAGTCTCTTTGGTAAAGGGTTGTGTGGTGAGTATGGATGGTAGGCCTTCCACGTAGGCTTGAGACAGAAGCCAATTCAACATTTACACACTCACCAGTGACCACAACCCTTCTCTTATCTTCTACTCTCTCTCTATCTATCTTAAACCACTGTATATGTGAAGTGTGTGATACACAGTAATAATACTATCATAGAAAAAAATGGCCCTGCTTCTGCAGGCACCAACAATGTCTCCAGTTTCACGACCCTTCAATCCTTTTGCATTGAAATCATCATCCTTCACTGGCTCACTCAGCCTTTTACTTCATCCTAACCAATATCATCTTATTACTTGTGCATCTCCTAGGATTTCCATGCGTGTGGCTTCCAAGGATTCCTATATCTGTCGTGATTGCGGGTTTACTTTCATCTTCTCCCTCACCCTTTTATTATTCTTACTCTATGGACTCTTTTATTTATTTCTATTCATATTTGGGTGCAGGTATATTTATAATGACAGGACTGCCTTTGACAAATTGCCTGATAAATACTTCTGCCCTGGTAATTACTTATAATATCACTTCCATTATTATTAGTACAGGAAGGAACTTTAATATTTTTCTTCAATGCACCTTATAATCAAATTCTGTGGGAGAGCTTTGGCAAAAAAAGTAATAATTTTTCCTAATTTGTTTTTACGAAACATATATTTAGTCGGGCCTAAGATCGATGACACAATGATAATTGTTTAAGAAAGAAAATGCTTCTTGCCATGCTTAGGCACTTCTTGTAAGAAGCAAAAGAAAGAAAGCCAATTGAACTAAGTAGCTAGACTGCATTATCATTGCCTTAAAATGGTGTGTTGCAGTTTGTGGTGCTCCAAAACGAAGGTTCAGGCCTTATGCACCACCTGTTACAAAAAATGCTAATGCTAAAGATGTTAGAAAGGCACGAAAAGCAGAAATCCAGAAAGATGAAGCAATTGGGTAAGCCATAATCCTCATCTTTCTTTATGCATAACATAATATGTTCAATCCCTGGTATAACATGTCTAACATTGTGTAATAAACTTGGAGCAGGAAGACACTTCCTATTGCAATTGCTGTGGGAGTTGTAGTGCTTGTTGGATTATACTTCTACCTGAACAGTCAATTTTAGGCAGTGCTTGGTTGCATTACCACTTATGTCATAAAAATGAACTTGTAATTTATTCCTGTTATTTTGTTTATTTGATTCTATTTTGGCACTGTTCCATTTAGTAACTTGAGTTCCTTGTGTTCAATATCTAAAAGCAAAGAACCCATGATTTGTCATAAGTTGAACTGAGAAAATAAACCAGAATTATCAGAGATTTGAGTTCAATTTTGCATTATCAATAGCAAAGGGGCTAAAAATACATGGTACAATTATTTTGTGGAAGAAGATTTGTAATAAAGTGAAAGATGAAATATAGTCATTGCCAGGTGAAAATATATTTTGCTTTTTCATAAATAACAAAACATTCTACATTTTCTACAATGAATGAAAGCACAAAATGCTTCTACTACAATCTCAACAAGGGATGGGATCAACTGTCCCCAAACATGTCCCAAAGTATATCCCGAACCAATCATAGTGAAGCAAAAATAGAGAAAATCATAAATGTTTAAATTTTTTAGTTGATATGGCATATTGTAATTGGATTGAGACAGACTTTAGGACATGCTTGAGGACAACAGATCTTTCTTCCTCGACAAGGCATTCAGGTGAAATGCAATCATGTAGTTGAAAATTATGCATCCCCTCGCCACTTTTATCAACAATGATGTTTTTGGTCTCATCACAACTAAGCCATCTATCATTTCATAAAAGATGCTAAGAATAAGCATGCAACTTGACCAAAAATTAAAAAACCAGTTCTTTATTGGCTATATTGCTTTTAATTTCTAGACTGAAACTAAAATATTGAGAGGAAGATAATAATGGCTAATGAGAAAGAACTATTTGACATAAAGCTATAGTAGCAGTATTATACATTGTAGTTATATGGAAGGTTTTTATTCTTGCAAAATAAATGAACCCTCTATTCTTCTCTCAGTGGGTGGGGGAGGAGGGAGATTCAAGGGAGAAAACATTTCATTAAAACTTGAGGTTGGTGCAGGCTTGAACTCATAAGGACCTTCTTTCGGACCCCAAATCTGCAACCAGACAGGAATTATTCATGTTAGTGTTTCTCAGCTGTTTATATTTGCGAGTAACTATTAAGGTAAAGGCGTAAAGCAATCCATCAAACAAGTCAAACTAGATAAAGGGAGATGAAGAAAACTAACTTGATTTCCATCATCATCGAAACCCCTATCCCACATATGTATCTCATTGTTCTTCATAACTGCAAGTTCCGAAGTACAGTAGCTTGCCCCATTCTGCTTTAAAAAGGCATGAAGATATTTCAACCCAACTCTTATACAGTGGTAGGCGTTCATGGAAAAGGGAAGAGGATATTAAGACAATAGTTTGAACTGAAGATTACCCATGAATTAGGAAACCCGCCAGGTGGGGTTGAACCTTCGTATAAGCAACGCTTTCCACGTGAACATCGCTTAAGCTCTACTGTTGTCAAATGTTCTGCAATATCCTGCAAATCACAGTACATGTATTCAGGAAAGGAAACTACTATAAATAAATAGTTATTATACTTATTTGAGCAATAGAGATATTAAGGTGTTTAATACACATAAACTTATCGTGAATTCCAATTTACACATGCCCAAGCTATTACATAAGAAACTGTAAACCAAAATAGATTTTTGTGCAGAATATACAAGAAAGTATCTTCCATTCCTGCAGTCAAGTCTTTCAATAATCTAAGCTGTAAACAACCTTAATTTAGGAAAAGCCGCAACAACATACATACAGGGAAAGCAAGAAAAGAATTGTGAGACAAATCAATCATCAGAATCTAGAAATGAAAAATCAATCCATGGGGGATAGGAGGGTATTTCATTTATTTCTGTTGATTAAACAATTATAATTTCAGAAATTCCTTCATGACCTATTTTCTCCCAATAAACGGTAATAGATCCAAGAAGCCTGCCAAGCTTCTACATCCTACACCAGTAAGTCTTAGTATTATCATAGTATCACCTTATAAACGAAGTTAGGAACGAACTAACAGATGCATAACACCCTGGCATATTGACATGCAACCCCTCTGGGCCCATGAATTTACTGAGCGTGTCACTCTTTAAGTTAGTATTTTACTTCCCCTAGAGGGAGTCTCCCGCGACTCGAACCCATGAATTCAGAGAATTATAGGCATAGAATCCATTGAGTCACTACCACTAAGCTACAATAGCTTAGTGATAGTGATTTAATGAAATCTTTGGCTATAAGTCCCTGAAGTCATGAGTTCGAGTCACGGGATGCTGCCTTTAGGAGGAAAAAAATATTGTTAGAGGTATTTAAAGCTTGAAGGGTGGTACACGCTCAGTAAATTCATGGGTTCAGAGAGGTTGCAAGTCAAGGTTGAGGTGTTACAAACTGCATATCCTCAGATAAACTGGAGTGCATCTTCAGTCATTTGGTCAATCATTGTATAAGAGTGACAACCATTACTAAAATGCATTTGACTCACTAAACGGCCTTGTTGAACCTTGAAAGCAGGTCAATTTGATTCTCAGATTTTGTGGCAATTTCTAAAATAATCCTTAATCATGAATATATTTTTAGGTATTCAATTCAAGATCTGCTTATACCCAAAACTTGATTTCAGTTGTGGTTTTCCACTTTTTGCCAAATATAATGTCTATGCAATTTCTGGTATCCATCAATTTATCTCAAGCTTTATACTGGTTTTCAGAACATCCTAAGATTTTCCCTATTTTTTTCAGTCTCTTTTCTCCCCTGCTTTTCATTCTTTTTCATCACTATATTTTTTTCATCCTAAAATACCTTTTTATTTTTCGCCAAGTGCTTCCTCTCCTGTCACTATTCATTCTACCTCTAAAAAATTTCTTTTTAACATCCTAAGACTTTCTTTCATTTTAATCAACTTCTTTTCTATCCCACTTCTCTCTCTAACAAAAATTCAGAAGAAAAAATGAAGACAAATATGTAAAAAGAAGTTACGTCTAATATGCTAAGACCACGATATGAACTACAAACATGACTGAATGCTTACCCCTATGACTTCTTCTGGCTGTGGACGCTGATCCTTTGATCGGTCACAGAAATTCTTGTACTCCTCCATGTCTCTAATGGCATATGTACTTAACTGTCAAAGAAGAAAATTATTCATGCTCTAAGTTAAGAGTCTAATAAAATTAACAGCCATTTGTAAAAAGAAAATGATGTAGTATATCTTATAAAGAAGAAAAATAACTGAAGCAGAATCATGCTTCTAGAAAACAGAAAATAAAAAAACATGTCTCCATGTAATGTATGTAAAGGGTAGGATCAGCTATAATTTAATGTTGGACGCTCTTTGGACTACTGTACGAGAGTACTGTTCACATCACCATACTGTAACTCAGCACTAATCTACCATTCTGAACCCAGCATTTAATTATCATTGACCCCCTTAATCCTGAATTGCTGTGCGTGCATATAACCAGAAGCACTTCATAAGAAGTATAAAATAGTTCAGAAAAAAAATCCTTTGGCAGGAAAGGATTATAGTATACTTTTTATCAATGTCATTCTAAAGAAAAGTGCTGCTCCATTCCCTTTAAAGAGGATCTTTGATAGGGTGCAACCTGTTATTAAAAAGGTGTATACTAGAGGGAAAATGAAAGTTTGGTTTAATGATAACAAACTTTCCTCTCCACCCTTAGGCAGTTAGGTAGTTAATAGGAGAAATGATTCTATAAATAGAAAGGTAGTTGATTGGGAAAGTTAGTTGGTAAGAATTCTCTGATTTGGAATCAGAAGTTAAGATTGGATTGTGGGATCCAAGTCTCTCTCTCTAGTCACTACTCTCTCTTGTAATTCTACTCATTCTTCAATAATAATCAATATAGAACCCTAACAGAATCACTTTGATTCTGGGTTAGGGGCAATTCTTTTCTATCTTCAAGCTTAGATTTCCTTTCTCATTGATACCGGTGCTAACACTGGTATCAGAGCACCATTCTTGGTGCCTGAGGGGTGGCCGGGTGGGAGAACCCACGTTCTTTCTGCTGCTGATTTTGGCGTATGGTTTCTACGAGAAGTATGGCGAAGGAAGGAGATAGTTGGGGCCAGGAAAGAGAGAAAGTTCATACTCGGTTGGAATTGAACGAGGCACGAATGAAGAAGACGGAGGAATTAATGGCGGCAATAGCAGAGAAATTAGGGATTGGAACGGAAACCAATTCCATCGAAGGAGGCGGTGAACACGAAGATGAAAGTGGAAACTCAGGGCTTCGTCATCACCAACGTGACAAGTGGAGGCGTTTAGAAATACCTATCTTTGTTGGGGATAATGCGCATGGATGGGTCCAACGCTTGGAACGATACTTCACCATGAGAGGTATTACGGCAGAGGAGAAAATGCAAGCAACAATGGTAGCTTTGGAGGGAAAAGCCCTAAATTGGTTCCAATGGTGGGAGAGATGCAACCCGAAGCCCACATGGGAAGATTTCAAGCTGGTAGTGGTTAGGAGATTCCAACCCTCGATGGTCTAGAACCCATTTGAGTTGCTTCTGGCTTTAAAACAGGAAGGAGGGGTTGAGGCTTATGTAGAGGAGTTTGAGAAATATGCAGGGGCATTAAGGAAAATCAATCAGGAGTTTGTTAGGGGAGTGTTCATCAATGAGTTAAAGGAAGAAATAAGGGTGGAGGTGAGGGTGTATGAATTAGGTACTCTACCTGAAATCATACAAAAGGCCCTCTTAATAGAGCAAAAGAATATGGTGGTTAATAAGAGGCCCCTGATAAGTGGCACCAAGACAGGGGGATATTTCAGAGGTGGATCAGTGAATAAATTGGTTACCTTGGACTCCACCCAATTTGTAGGTAGCAAGAAGGAAGGATCCTTTGTTGGGAGTGTGGGAGGGGGATTCAGAACCCTCCAAGAAGGTGATAGTTCTCGAATTAGGAGGGAGTTTAGGAGGTTATCAGCTGCAGAAATGAAGGACAAAATGGAAAGGGGGTTGTGCTTTAGATGTGATGAGCCCTTCTCTAGGGGCCACATATGTAAACACAAACGGTTGAGTATGCTCCTGATGGCAGAAGAGGAAGAAGAGGGAAAAGAGAGTATAGGGGAAGGGGGTGATTCTTTCACCTTCCTACAACTATCCCTATATTCAATGAAGGGTTTGACCTCGGTGAGGTCTTGGAAGATAGGGGGAGATTGAAGGAGGTTCATGTGGTGATCTTAATTGATTGTGGAGTTTCACACAACTTCATTTCTCAGGAATTGGTGCAGAGGATGAAATTGGGAGTGGATAAAACCAAATCTTATGTGGTAGAGGTAGGAGATGGCCACCACATTAAATGCCAAGGTAAGTGTTCATAGCTTAAACTTTGCATCCAACAACTAGAAGTACAGCAAGATTTCTATTTGTTTGGCTTAAGAGGGGTTGATCTGGTGTTGGGGCTAGAATGGTTGGCTAGCTTGGGGGAGGTGAAGGCGGATTTTGGAAGAATGTGGCTATCAGTTTCCTTGGGGGACTCTGTGGTCACATTGGTGGGAGACCCTACTTTGTCTAAAAGTTGAATTGTCACTAGGAGCCTTTATGCAAATCCTGTTGGAGGAAGGGGAGGGATTGTTGGTTCAGTATGGGGCAGACCAATCCAGAGGAGTCCAGAGGGTACCCCTAGAGATTTCTGAGGTGGTGCAACAATTCCAGGAGGTGTTTCAAGATCCAGTTGGACTACCCCCTTCAAGACAACATGATTATGCTATTCACTTGAAGGAGGGGGCTAATATCCCCAACATCAGACCCTATAGATGTCCTTATTATCAGAAGGCAGAAGTTGAAAGATTGGTAGCTGAGATACTTGAGGCAGGGGTTATTAGGCCCAGCATAAGTCCTTATTCTAGTCCAATTATACTGGTGAATAAAGATGGAGGATGGAGGTTTTGTGTAGACTACAGAGCCCTTAATAGGATCACTGTGCCTAACAAGTTCTCTATTCCACTGATTGAAGAGTTCTTGGATGAGTTAGGGAATGCAAGGGTTTTTTCTAAGCTTGACCTGAAGTCAGGCTACCACCAAATTCGAATGAAGGAGGAAGATGTGGGCAAGACAGCTTTCAGGACTCAAAGGTCACTATGAGTTCTTGGTAATGCCATTTGGCTTGACCAATGCTCCTTCCACCTTTCAAGCTTTGATGAATGAGGTACTCAAGCCATACTTAAGAAAGTTTACTTTAGTTTTCTTTGATGACATTCTGGTGTATAGTTCAGATATAGCTACTCATGGCCAGCACCTTCAGCTGGTCCTAGGGGTCTTGGTCACTCATGCTCTAAGGGCCAACATTAAGAAGTGTAGTTTTGGGCAACTCAACATAGAGTATTTGGGGCATATTAACTATGAAGGAAGGGTAGCTGTTGATGAATCCAAGGTTGAGGCAGTTAATTCATGGCCCAAGCCTACTAATGTCAAGAGCTTGAGGGGGTTTTTGGGTTGGACAAGATATCATAGGAGGTTTGTTAAAGGCTATGGTAAGATTGCTAAATCCTTGACTAACCTGCTTAGAAAGGATGCTTTCCAGTGGGAGGAAGAGGTTACAGTGGCCTTTGAGGAACTCAAGAAGGCAATGATGCAATTACCTTCACTAGCACTCCCTGATTTCTCTAAGGAATTTGTGGTAGAGACAGATGCTTCCAGCAAGGGGTTAGGAGCTGTGTTGATGCAAGAAGGGAGGCCCTTGGCATTTTGGAGTCAAGGTTTATCCATCAAGTCTCAGCAGAAATCAGTCTATGAGAGGGAATTGATGGCCTTGGTCCAAGCTATCCAGAAATGGAAGCATTATCTGTTAGGGAGGCATTTTGTGATAAGGAGAGACCAGAAGAGTTTGAAATTTCTCTCTGAACAGATGTTGTTCTCTGAAGAACAGTTCAAGTGGGCTGTCAAGTTGATTGGGTTGGATTTTGAGATTCAATACAAGCCAGGCAAGGAGAATTCTGCAGCAGATGCTCTGTCCAAAAGGGTTTTTTTCTCTGCCATTTCAATGATTTCCAATGAAGATGTAGGTACATGGGTAGAGGAATTACAACAAGACCTCAAGTGGAAGAAGGTAATACAAGAATTGTTAGCTAACCCTAGTTCTCATCCAGAATGTGAGTTAAGGAAGGGCATCTTGTACTACAAGGGAAGGTTGGTGTTATCAAAGGCTTCACATAGAATCCCCATTATTCTGGCAGAATATCATGAGTCCCCTATGGGTGGCCATTCTGACTACTTTAGGACTTACAAAAGGATTGCCAATTTCCTGTTTTGGATAGGAATGAAAAGGGATATCAAGGCCTTTGTGGAAGCTTGTGAGGTTTGCCAGAGATGCAAGTATTCCACATTATCCCCTGCTGGGTTGCTGCAACCCTTACCCATTCCTCAACAGGTATGGATGGATATTTCCATGGATTTCATAGGAGGATTGCCAAGAGTTAAAGGAAAGGATACCATATATGTGGTGGTGGATAGGTTAACCAAATATGCTCACTTCTTTGCTTTAGGGCATCCCTATTCTGCTAAGGATGTGGCTACCCTGTTCCTCAAGGAGGTAGTCAAGCTACATGGTTTCCCTTCCACCATAGTTTCTGACAGAGACCCTTTGTTCCTTAGCATATTCTGGAAGGAGCACTTCAAAATGGCAGACACACAACTTAAACTCAGCACCTCCTACCATCCACAAATAGATGGTCAAACAGAGATCACTAACAGATGCTTGAAAACTTACTTGAGGTGCTTTATTGGATCTAAGCCTAAATAGTGGATAAAATGGTTGCATTGGGCAGAGTTTTGGTTCAATACCAACCATAATGGATCTTCTGGGATGTCTCCTTTTAAAGCACTATATGGAAGGGATCCCCCTGTGTTGCTAAAGGCTGGAACAATCCCTTCTAGGGTGGACGAGGTGAACCAACTCTTGACTGCCAGAGATAGGATTCTAGAGGAATTGAAGATGAACTTAGCTAAGGCTCAAAACCTGATGAAACAGACAGCTAATAAGCATAGAAGAGAAATTGAGTTTGAAGAAGAGGAATGGGTGTACTTGAAATTACAACCTTACAAGTTGAAATCCCTAGCAACTAGACCCTATGCTAAATTGGCTCCTAGGTATTATGGTCCCTTCAAGACCATAAAGAAGCTGAGCCCTGTGGCCTATTAACTAGCTCTACCAGATTATTCACAAATCCATCATGTATTTCACATTTCCCTACTGAAAAAGGCTATTAAGCCTAACCAGGTAGCTCAACCATTGCCTCCTATGTTGAATGAAGAACATGAATTAACAGTGGCACCAGAAGACATCAGGGATAGCAAGGATAATCCACAAGGGAATTTGGTGGTGTTAGTCAAATGGCACAACCTATCAGAGCATGACTCAACATAGGAACTGGCTGCATCTATACAAGACCAATTTCCAGATTTCCCACTTGAGGACAAGCTGGCTGTTAAAGGGAGGGGTAGTGATAGGGTGCAACCTGTTATTAAAAAGGTGTATACTAGAGGGAAAAGGAAAATTTGGTTTAATGATAACAAACTTTCCTCTCCACCCTTAGGCAGTTAGTTAGTTAGTTAATGGGAGAAATGATTCTATAAATAGAAAGGTAGTTGATTGGGAAAGTTAGTTGGTAAGAATTCTCTGATTTGGAATCAGAAGTTAAGATTGGATTGTGGGATCCAAGTCTCTCTCTCTAGTCACTACTCTCTCTTGTAATTCTACTCATTCTTCAATAATAATCAATATAGAACCCTAACAGAATCACTTTGATTCTGGGTTAGGGGCAATTCTTTTCTATCTTCAAGCTTAGATTTCCTTTCTCATTGATACCAGTGCTAACAATCTTAATATCGTATTCCATAGCTAGATATGTCAGAAAGAAGAAATATGAGGATATTTTTTTAATGAAAATAGCAAATCATGGTGCTCAAAGCAAGGCTGGTGTGGCTAATTTAACCATTCTTCAAAGAGAAAGCATATTACAGCCATTAGAACATTAGACCATCGTTCATCCAAATAAGTGCTATAAGAATGGGAGGGCATCAGATTATTTAAAGTGACCAAATAAATACCTCAACATCACATTTCAACTCTTTTGGACAAGGTTTCACCATAAAAAACCTCTGCAAAAAGATGGAAGATGACAATAAGGTTAAAAGTTAAACTAGCAGACAATATCACACACATGCTCATGGTTTATAGAAGTATGTTGCTCCTGTTGGTATCTCAAGTATGAAGAAAGAGTAAAAGAAAATAAAAATAAGAATACCTGCCGAAAGGGTTTTTGTGGACTCCTCCAAAAAGCCTAGCACAGCACGGAGAAATTCTTCATTAAGCTAATTTTCAAAGTATAGATAAAAAAATTGAAAACAGTCATTCACTATGAATAAACTTATAGACTTGTATTATTGGGGTCACCTGTTCAAAATACAGGACATTTGAACCATCCACTAGTTCTGCTGCAGGGCATGTAAGCATTCTGCACAGATCAAATTTCACTGTTAAACTTTTTTAGGACCCTCTTCAGAACAGGAAAAAAATAGTTAATACTGAAACAACTTAAGCAAACATGGTATGCAACTTAGAACTACAGACCAATAAAAACCATAATTGCAGTAAGTTTTAAGTGTGAAACAGATTGCAATACGAAACTTCCTAAATGGCATAAGTTGAAACTGGAACAACTCTTGGCTTTATAAGTCCAGTGTCTCCCTTAGGATTCAATTGGCTTAACATCCCAACCATGACAACTTTAACCAGGTGCCGGCTGCAGCACTAGAAACCAGAAGTGGTCACGAGAAGCCTCAAAAAACTAAATTAACTTTTCGACTAGTATAATGTAACATCCCAGCCTTGACCTATGGCGTTGCGGCCCAGGAATTCAGTGAGCGTGTCACTAAGCTTCATCACCCACCTCGTAGATATAGTTATTATTTCACGGAGTCGCTGCCACTAATCTATGCATAATCCAATAGTAGCAAATAAATTAAAGCAAAACACCAACAACAAAACACGAGTAACATACATTGATGAACATACCTAATATTGAAATAATTATCAGGGTTCTTTGAAGCTTGCTCCTTTGAATACTACACCAATAATAATAATAACATTGGAAAAGTAAAGAAAACGATAAAAAAAGGGCGGCCCAATTCACGAGACTGGTGGACTTGGAAGATGGTAATTAAAATACCTTTTCGCCAGTGAGAGAGCGAGAAACAAAAGTGGCATGGTCCCAACGTGTGGTGGACTTACTGAGTCGTTTAACAAGAAAAGCGCCACCAATGAGTAATATAGCTTTCACTGCTAATCCTCTACACCGATTCCACCCATTTGAATCCTCTGACCCATTACCCATTTTATTATCTCTATAAATGAATTGTCTGAGTAATCATTGAATTATGAACGCTCTCAGTAGAAACAGAACTCAGAGTGGGAAGAGGTTATAGAAATGAAGAAAAAGAAAGTGGGAAGTGGTTGAAAGGTGAATT
This sequence comes from Lupinus angustifolius, assembly GCF_001865875.1. Classification (NCBI taxonomy): domain Eukaryota; kingdom Viridiplantae; phylum Streptophyta; class Magnoliopsida; order Fabales; family Fabaceae; genus Lupinus; species Lupinus angustifolius. The sequence continues at coordinate 11,099,551 of NC_032023.1, forward strand.
GAAAATGGAGGAGAAGGAGTTGTGGTTGTTCTGTGTTATTGGTATATGGGATGTGAATTGCTGTGCTCAGAGGTTCCAATTCGCCCCTTTTTTGGTTGGCTAAACACCCAAACCCATTTGCCTTACGAGAAAAATAAAAAGGAAGAGAATAGATTAAAATATGAATATTATTTTTATTTTAATGCATTCAAATTAGTTAATGGTCTATTTAATCGTCTTTTTCGACTTTATTAATTTGTTCTTTTAAAAATTGAAAAAATTAAAATAGTATTAGCATGTTTTACAACAGATTATTGAAATTAATTTGACACTAAAAAACTAATTTAATTCACATTTAAAAAATTTAAAATCATTTTGAATTTTTTAAGTTTTGAGAGATCAAAGTAATAAAATAACACAAAATAAAAACATGAAAGACTGAAGTGAATATTTACTCTTAATTAAATAACATTCTTTTACTAACAACACACAGTTTTTGAAGACTATATATGTAAAAATTAACACTAAAATATCAATTTATAAATTTCACCATAAAGTTGTATCCATCTTATCTCTTTTATAAATGTTAACCAAGTAAACTTGAAATAAAACTATAAAATGTAATAAAATCCAACCATTATATCATGAGACTTTTGATGGGAATGAATACCTTGATTACTTCAAGAACAACTAGCTTTGATTTCTATTGAAGAACTAATAGTTGAATCAATGTTCTGAAATTTGAGTAGGACGTCAAGTCGGAAGATATCTCGTATATGGTTTAACTAGTTTAAATGATTAAGCCGTTTGGTCGGATCGAATGATTTTTTATATAGTTAATATTTGTTGTTTATAAATATATAATTATATATAAATGGTAAACTTTGTATAATTAATAATTATGTATAATTATATTTAAGTAACATCTATCTATCTTTTTTGGATCAGAAACAAAAAATTAGAGTTGTCTTCTATTTTTTAAAATTTTAAGTAAACCAGATTACTTCCCAGGTTATTCCGGTTGAACTAGGTTTAACACACTCAGACCAAATTTTTTCCGATTCAAAGCAGTCTAACTCTTATTCGGTTAAGACTACAAACCAAAGTCATTTTGAAGTTCGGTCAGGATTGAACAGGTCGGACCGTCCGGTCCGATTCTAAGTTCAATGTTTGTTTCATTATTTCTTCTCTTCCTCTCTATTTTCTTTTATACTTATAACAAGTAGTTATTTTTATTTTTTAGGCTTAAATATTTTTTTGGTAAATATTTTTTTGTGGGTTAACGAATATTTAAAATTTATTTAATTTTAGTTGTTAAAGTTTCAAATTAATGTGTCTTTAGTTTTTGACGGGTGACTAAAATCACTCTATTTTAATATAAAATACCACACTATTCACTAAAAGATAAATAATTTAAAGAGTAAATATATATATTTTATTCCTTCATGTTTTTTTTACCTTACCCATTTAATTCCCTAAAAATTGGAAAACCTAAAATAATCTCTAAAAGTTTTCAAATATAAGTTAAATTATACATTTTTAGCATATTTTATCATATTTGATATAAACAAATTTGACCAGACAAATATTTCAAATTCCTCTTGTTTTTAATAAGAAATATATTATTTCATTGTACTTAAAATGATAAATGTATTATGACTTATTGAATTTTCTTTTATTTTTTGAAATAATTGTCTCTTTATTTCGTCTCTTTATTTCGGAATATTCACTGTGCTTCGTTCAGGCATATCCCATTGCAGTAGGTTTTGAAGATGATATTCCTATGACTTCTGTGCAAGCTTTTTACATTCTACTTTTGTGATACTATTATTATACACCAATGCAATTTCATCGTTTTATGGATTGCAATGAATGCTGAGGAGCTTGCTCGCTTTGTGGAGCATGTTGATAAGAATAATGATGTAATTATCACTTTTGAAGAACGGAGAGATTTTCATCTACTTTATCCATGAAGCAACTATTGAAAATATATATATGCAACTATTGCAGGTTATTTATACAAGGTATAATGTTGTCAGTATTGGTGCTTGCTTTCCTATTCTTTGAGCTAGTTTTCATACTGTGAAATTATTTGCTGATATTACATTATCAACATTCTCAGATTGATGGCACAACCTACCAACATTTCTAGAATTCTAGTGCTTACAAGGGGATGTCTGATGCATTTTGTAGAGCTTTTCAGAATGAAGTCTTTTGAGGTTTCTACAAGGGACTTTTTCCTAATCTTCTCAAAGTTTGCTAGCTGCAAGCATTACTTATATGGTCTATGAAAGTATGAAGAAGAATCTAGATCTGAATTAGAGTTGTTACTTATATAGGACCATGTGGGGCTAATACCCGCTCAAGTGGCATCGACTGCCCCTGGCTACAAGGTGCTTCCAGTATGGTAACGCGCCGCTACGTCTCATGGTTGAGTTCTGTAGTAATTGTTGAGGCAATTAAGCTAATTTGAATGTTGTAGAAAGTCTTAAATTGTTGATGAGAGTGATAATTTGTGATTCATTCTGTAGATTTTATTTTTCAGAAAGTTTTCACCTATGCTTATCTGATCTAAATGTTTATGAATTAGTGTTGTATGATTCCTAAATGTTGAATACCAAGCAATAAGGAGTTATCCTTCCTAATATATATTTGACAGTATTACGTTCATTGTAAAAATAAGGGTCTACAGCAGCTGAAAGCCTTCAAGAATTATCAAGAAATAAGCAATTTGACGATAAGACCATATGGATTTAGTGTTATGTTGCATGAATATGGTGCCAATATTGGTACCAGTTATATGATGCATAATACAGTTAGAAATTGATCATGGTATACAGATAATCATATCTTTCCTACAGAATAGGAAAGTTTAAGAAATAGATAGGAAGAGAAGTATGAGCAAGATAAAGAAAGAAGGAATGTATGTTTCTCATGAGAGGAGTTGCTAGTCATAACACACTAGTTACCAATGTTTTAAATCGCAATTGTTGTCACGGTTTCTAAAATTCCCAAAACATTAGAGATTCCAAATAATTATAGGCCGATGGGTCACAATTGTTGTTCTAATATGATTTCGGCGACTCCCAAAACCTTAACATATCAGCGTTTGACCAAGATATAAACATTGAGTTCATGATCAATTCCATTTTAGCATTTCTAGGCTGGCTTGAGCTGACTAACCCCCCTTGGGTCAGCTTGCAGTTCATCCCTCTATAAAATTTGGGGTCTCTTTGTTTAGGCTTAAAAAAAAGTTATCTTCACAAAGCTGACAAAAGTGTTTGTTTAATAAGCTACAAAAAATGTCCCCAAAATTTAGCTTGGTTGATTAAATCACAGCCATAAAGTGAGTATTTGAGTTCAAAACCTTAAAACTGCACTCTCTTCCTCCCTTTAAAAAAAGTTTGCCTATATAAAAATAACTAAAAAATATAGCTTCTCCAAAACACTATATTTCACCTTTTTTTGGAAAGGTCTGTTTTTTTAGAAGCACGACTAAACAAATGTGCAACTTAAACAGTCAAAATAGTCACTTTTTTTGTGAAAAAGAAAGGGAAAAAACTTAAACAAATGGGACCTTACATGTCAGAAATTCTCTGTTGGTGACAACACCTTGCTTCAATGCAAAACTAAACAAAATGGAAGCAAAAACCAACCTCCCCTGTGCATTAAACTCTTTGATCAATACATCATAAGTAATTCTATTAGCAACCCTTCCATTTTCATGCAAAAGAAGCAATGTTGAAACTCCTTCCTCCACCCGTCCCTCAGCACAAAGGCATTGAATCACTTTGTCAAACATAATCACACTTGGACAATACCCCAATCTAACCATATCATTCAACTTTCCCAATGCCTCATCAATTTTCTTTCTTTCACACAGCACCTGAACCATCACCTCAAATGTCCTCTGGTCCTTCTCAAGCATTTTCTCAAACACCTTCTCTGCATCATGAACTAGACCTTTTTTACATAAACGCCTAACCAAAGTCCCCATCATCCTCACATCCACTTCAAAACCAAGCTCAACCATTTCCTTATAAATCCCAAGTGCACCTTTTACTTTATTCCATTTCAACAAACCATGTAACACAGTGATGTAATTAACATAATTAGCAACACAACCATGTTTCTTCATCAATTTCAACACATCAACACACTCCATTGGCCTTCCCTCCCTAGAATACCCTTGTATCAATGTGTTGAAAGTAACCACATTAAGTACAAGACCCATTTCCACAGCTTCATTCAACAACCCCATTGCCTCATCCGATCTACCAACTTTGCATAACCCATCCATTACTGCAGTATAAGAATAAACATCAGGTTCCAAAAATTGGTTTTTTAACTTTTTTTCCTTCATACTCATCAAAAACTCCAATGCTTCTTCAACCTTTCCCACATAACACAAACCCTTCAACAAACAATTATATATCTGAACACCCTTTGACCCAACCACCTCAAAAACCTCCATAGCCTTCTTAATCTTCCCCCTTTTGCAAAGGGAATTAACAAGAACAGTGACTGTTGCATCATTTGGTTGATACCCTTTTTCCAAAATAGTGTCTAATACTTTCTTAGCTTCATCTAGATCATTTTTCTTGCAGTAGCACCTTACCATGATGGAGTAAGTGGTACAATCAGGGACAAGTTGTTGAAAAGATTGTAAATTTGTAAAGAGTTTTAAACACAAATCATGCTCTTGTGCAATGATTAGAGCCATGAGGAGGTGATTGACATCTGATATGGTTTTAATTCCAAATTCAACATTTTCTTTCTCTAAGATTTTCAGCATCTCAGTTTTGTTATTGTTGGAAGATAATGATGTAATCCTATGAACAAGACCATTGATCCTAAACCGTGTGGCCCTGTCATAAAAGTCTAGGTCATTAGTTGTTTTTTGATGTGAAGAGTTAGTGGCAGAGGCTGAGAGTGTACCTAGAACATGTGGTAGTTTATTATAACCTCGTTGGATGCTAATAGTACTAGGATTGTTGTTGTTGTTTGTGGTGAAAAGAGGGTTATTTAGAGTACAAGGTTGAAAGTATTGGTAGCAATAACATGGTTGAAATGGAGAAGCCATGAGAAATGAGCATTGGGTTATGAAGAGTTTGTTGTATATGTGTTTTTGAAGATTGATTTGTGTAGTTGTGTGGGAGTTGTAGTTCATGTAGAGAAACACGACGTCGTTTCACTTTTGATAAGTTGTGTTTTTAGCACAAAAAAAATAATAGAATGTGTTAATTGGTCGATTCTTAGATAAAAATAAAAGGCAAAAGTCTATAAAAATAATTTTACGTTTTTTATAAATAGTCTTTTTAAACTATTTCTTTCTTCTTAATTATCCTTAAATTTTAATTATTTGTAAAATTGGTTCATTTATAAAGATGATATTAAATTAGTTGAGAGCCTAATTATAGTGATTTCATTATTAGTCTATTAGTAATTTAATAATTTAATTATACAGATATCAACTTCACCAATTGATAAAGTTTATGTTAAATGAATAATTAGAAAGACATAACAGTACATAGTAACTACATACAAAAGACATAAAGTTTATAGGTTTTTGTGCATTTTTCTTAGAGTAAGTGAATCTTATGTTTTTTTCTATAAATAGATATAAGAAAAGAAATTAAAAAATAATGTAGAGTTTGTAGAATATCATTTAAATTTGTGAAGAACTTGTTTTATTTTTCATTTTAAACCTAGAATTGATTTCAGAGAAAAGTTGAAAAAAAATATCACAACCTAAAATTAGTTTTTTTTTACTAAAAGGGAAAAGTTAGATGTTAGTAGTAACTATGAACACTCAATTTTATACGACTTGTATTTATAGAATCAAAAAAATGTATATTCAAAATGATTGAAAAGTGTATTTTTTATACGTTCCAAGGTCAATTATTTTTTCTTTAATAGATCGATTCTTAATAGGCATTTGTAAAACCTTTAATCACTAATAATTTTGTCTTGATAAAAAAATTCAGTTTTTAATTTTTTTTTTATGATATATGTTATGAATTTGAAAAGATAAAAAGAAAGGAAAAAGAACATAAAAAAGTGGAAGTTGAAGCCTCTCTCCCAAGTTAGTTTCCCTTATCCAATTCTTATATTTCTTAATTCAATTAAGAAAAGGAGTTACAAAAACATAACTATAAACACCTGATCTTAATCCTTTTCTTTTACAAGTTACCCAAGAACCTATTTCATTCCAAAAGGTTCCACTAGTCTATAACACTTCTCTATGAGCTTGATGGAATTTTGTCGATGGTAGAGGTAAGACAAATGAAATAAAAAGTATACATCCTAGAATAGAAAAACTAGCATGTGAGTCACTTACAAAAAAGGAAATGAAATTGAAGCATGCATAATGGACGAGGAGAAAAGGTTGAGTTTTAGTATACTTTAATCCTACCTTTTTTTTGTACAATTTGAAGTGTTGCTCTTAGTGTTAGATTCTTGTATTTTTTATTTGGGGTTTCTATTGATTATCCTTATAAACTAAGTATTGCCCTATATAGATATAGCCTCTATTTGGTTGGAGAGAATTAATAAAGAAAGAGAAAGGAAAGAGATAGTTGTAGGAGAAACAAAATCTTTCTCTCATTTGGTAGGAGAGAAAGAAAATAATAGTGGTGGGACCTACCAACTTTTTGTTTATTCTCTAATGTGAGAAGAAATGGTAAATGAAGAAGGTTTTTTAGGCATTTACAATAATACCCTTAACTTTATGAAATACTCATTATTATTTAAAGGGTAAAATTGTCCTTTTTGTAAAAATATATTTTCTTTCCTCTCTAATTCTTTCATATTTCAGCACAAAAAAAATAATAGAATGTGTTAATTGGTCGATTCTTAGATAAAAATAAAAGGCAAAAGTCTATAAAAATAATTTTACGTTTTTTATAAATAGTCTTTTTAAACTATTTCTTTCTTCTTAATTATCCTTAAATTTTAATTATTTGTAAAATTGGTTCATTTATAAAGATGATATTAAATTAGTTGAGAGCCTAATTATAGTGATTTCATTATTAGTCTATTAGTAATTTAATAATTTAATTATACAGATATCAACTTCACCAATTGATAAAGTTTATGTTAAATGAATAATTAGAAAGACATAACAGTACATAGTAACTACATACAAAAGACATAAAGTTTATAGGTTTTTGTGCATTTTTCTTAGAGTAAGTGAATCTTATGTTTTTTTCTATAAATAGATATAAGAAAAGAAATTAAAAAATAATGTAGAGTTTGTAGAATATCATTTAAATTTGTGAAGAACTTGTTTTATTTTTCATTTTAAACCTAGAATTGATTTCAGAGAAAAGTTGAAAAAAAATATCACAACCTAAAATTAGTTTTTTTTTACTAAAAGGGAAAAGTTAGATGTTAGTAGTAACTATGAACACTCAATTTTATACGACTTGTATTTATAGAATCAAAAAAATGTATATTCAAAATGATTGAAAAGTGTATTTTTTATACGTTCCAAGGTCAATTATTTTTTCTTTAATAGATCGATTCTTAATAGGCATTTGTAAAACCTTTAATCACTAATAATTTTGTCTTGATAAAAAAATTCAGTTTTTAATTTTTTTTTTATGATATATGTTATGAATTTGAAAAGATAAAAAGAAAGGAAAAAGAACATAAAAAAGTGGAAGTTGAAGCCTCTCTCCCAAGTTAGTTTCCCTTATCCAATTCTTATATTTCTTAATTCAATTAAGAAAAGGAGTTACAAAAACATAACTATAAACACCTGATCTTAATCCTTTTCTTTTACAAGTTACCCAAGAACCTATTTCATTCCAAAAGGTTCCACTAGTCTATAACACTTCTCTATGAGCTTGATGGAATTTTGTCGATGGTAGAGGTAAGACAAATGAAATAAAAAGTATACATCCTAGAATAGAAAAACTAGCATGTGAGTCACTTACAAAAAAGGAAATGAAATTGAAGCATGCATAATGGACGAGGAGAAAAGGTTGAGTTTTAGTATACTTTAATCCTACCTTTTTTTTGTACAATTTGAAGTGTTGCTCTTAGTGTTAGATTCTTGTATTTTTTATTTGGGGTTTCTATTGATTATCCTTATAAACTAAGTATTGCCCTATATAGATATAGCCTCTATTTGGTTGGAGAGAATTAATAAAGAAAGAGAAAGGAAAGAGATAGTTGTAGGAGAAACAAAATCTTTCTCTCATTTGGTAGGAGAGAAAGAAAATAATAGTGGTGGGACCTACCAACTTTTTGTTTATTCTCTAATGTGAGAAGAAATGGTAAATGAAGAAGGTTTTTTAGGCATTTACAATAATACCCTTAACTTTATGAAATACTCATTATTATTTAAAGGGTAAAATTGTCCTTTTTGTAAAAATATATTTTCTTTCCTCTCTAATTCTTTCATATTTCTTTCCTACCAAACAACCCTTACAATCAACTCATTTTCTCATTTCTTTCTTTCTATTCATACTCTTTTTTTTTATCTTCTCTCATCTCATTTTCTTCTCTAAACCAAACAAAGCCATAATATCTAGTAGGTGATCTTCAAAAATTTCCTCAGGAACTCAAAAAAATATTTCCACTATCTACATATATATCTTGATTCATATTATTTATGATATATTAAAATTATATACTATTAGAAATTTTTAATTTATAATTAAGATGGACATCATATATGTAATACAATTATATTGACTGTTTACTTTTGGGTTATAAAATAAGTGATCTAATTACTAGCAATTTATAAGGCTTCTAAAATTAATAACATATATGAGCTTAATGAGTGATTACTCAAACGGTTGACCCATATGGGATAATGTGAACCCTATAAGTTAGGAACAGTTAGGGTCTCCAAGACAACAAATCACAAACAGTTTTCACATCTCCTCACTAAAGAGAAAACAAAGGTTCCAAAATGAATTAAGGGGGTTGAGGAAGACCATTATACCAAAACTCTCTCAAAAGGAATATCAAAAGAGTAGATTAGAGAACATGGATTCAGATATGATATTACATACTTGTTTATATTATTATGAGAATCTTGATATTCAAGATCCTAAGTTTGATATTTCACCAATCATGATGGAATTACAACAAGTGTTATCAGATCAAAAGTTTTGAATTTTATTATTCTCTATTAAAAGTGTTTTCTCAAAAAAATTGTATGAACCCTAATTTTAATTTAGAAATTTTATGTTTCCGCTGTCATGTTATGAAAAAACTGGGAATTTTTTGAAACATCCCAATGTTTATCTTATATCGAAGATACTATCATGAACAACATCTTTTGTGTGTCGAGTGAGTTTGAATTCATATAAAATTAAGTATGCTATAATTGTCCAACTCATAAATAATGTATACAAGTCAATGTTTTTTCTCCGATGTTATGAGTTGCGTCCTTTTTTTTCCTGCATAACAATTTATATTTTTTCCAATTCAATTTTGGAGATTTTGAATTCATGGAAGAATATATGTAAATATATTTATATATTTCATATGAATTAAGTTTTTGATGTTATGCATTTTCTCATGCAACTTATTTCGCATCAGGCTATTATTGTTGAAACTTATATAATGTATATATTCTTGGTTTTCCTCTGCATATATTTTTGTGTGCACTAATATACATACATATTGTTGGTTTTTCGGTGCAATTAATTTTTTATGGAGTATATATATATATATATATATATATATATATATATTATCTTTTGTGTCTATCCAGATAATCTTATATATATATTTGTTGATTTGAAATTATATTATGAGATTAGATTTGTTAATCATAAAAGATATCAAATCTGAAGGTTTTAATTCCAAGATTATATATTTTATAATGGATCTATATTGTTTTTTCTTTTGTGTGGTAATTATTTGAATTAAATGATGCAATATGTTGGCAAAGTAACCTCTATTGTGGAAATTAATTGAAATTACATAGATGAGAAAGAGATTATTTATGCAAATTGTGTTCGACCCAAATGTAGGCACAAATTAGCCAAATAATAACATACCTGTAATTATAAACATGTAACAATTATAAAGTTTTTTTTTACATGTGAATGAAAGTCGGTCCAAAGAAAAGTTATTGTTTGACATAACTAATTCTTAATATTTGATCATTACATTGAGAGTATCACTTATAAATTAATTTCTCTGTCCAATGACTAAAAGATGTTGTGCTAGGTATCTTGTGATGAGTCTATAACATGAACATGTCTTGTTTTATATATATTACATAACTTGTTTGTTCGTGAACATGTTATTAGTTCTTTGTTATCTGGATTCAATGTCTTTTACTAGTGCTGGAAATATTTCTGCTCAAATTCATAACAACCCATTGTTGAATGAGACAAACTTTAAGGTCTGGAAGGAAGCTGTAGAAATTATTCTCGGCCGTATGGATTTAGATGTGGTACTTCATATGGAGAAATCCATTTATGGTGCACAAAACCTCGATGAGGCTAAAATTGAGAAGTGAGAATGCTCTAACCGAATGTGTCTGATGATCATTAAAACACTCTATTCCAGCTGTGTTTCAGGGCTCTATCTCTGGGGTCAAAGTGCAAAGAAGTTCATTGAAGAAATAGAATAATTCTTTGCCAAAATTGAAAAGGCGAAAACGAGTAGCCTTTTGGCTAAACTCATCTCCATAAAGTATAAAGGCAAATGGAACATAAGGGAATACATTATGGAGATGTCTAATCTCGCATTAAAACTTAAGTCACTTAAGTTAGAGCTTGGTGATGATTTGCTCGTGCACTTGGTTTTGATCTCTCTTCCTGCACACTTTGGGCAATTCAAAGTGAGTTATAACACTCAAAATGACAAATGGTCCCTCAACAAACTTATATTTCAGTGTGTGCAAGAGGATGAGAGGTTGTGGAGAGATAAGATTAAAAGTACTCACTTAGTTATGACCCCTCAAAATAAGAAAAGAAAGAGTAATAAGGTTGTTGCGAAATGGCCTTCTCAACAAAAGAAATTAAAGAGTGATAAGGAATTTACGTGTTACCTCTATAAGAAGCAATGACACATGAAGAAATAGTGTCCTAAATATGCCTCATGATATGTTAAGAAGGATAAATTTCTCATTCTTGTTTGTTATAAAATTAATTTAGCTTTTGTACCAAATGAGATTTGGTGGGTGAATTCTGGTGCTACTACTCAGATAAGTATCACTATGCAGGATTTCCTGTAGAGACGATAGCCAAGTGATGATGAAAAGTTCATCTTTGTAGGCGATGGAAAAAAGGGTTACAATTGAGGCCATTGGAACATTTAGATTATGTTTAAGAATTGATTTTCAATTGGATTTATTTGAGACATTTGTTGTACCATCTTTTAGGTAGAATTTAATTAGTATTTTCAGCTTGGACAATTTTGGTTTTTCTTGTTCTTTTGGAAATAATAAAGTTAGTCTCTATCAAAATTCAAATATTGTTGGTTTTAGTTCTTTAATTGATAATCTATATATGTTTGATGTTTCTAGTTCCAATAATAAAATACTATAAACAAATTCATGTGGTACAAAATGAAAATTTGAAATAGAATTCAACCACCTTATGACACAAGCGTTGAGGTCTTTATTAGACTTTGAAGTCTGTGTTGAGTGCATAGAGGGAAAACAGACAAACAAAAGGAAATTAGGTGCCAAAAAAGCTAAAGATATCTTAGAACTAATACATACGGATATATATGGTTCTTTCCCTATGGCTTCTTGGAATGGACAACATTATTTTATTAAGTTAATAGACGATTATTCTAGGTACGACTACCTATATCTTATACATGAAAAGTCTCAATCCTTGGATGTTTTCAAGTCTTTCAAGGCTGAAGTTGAACTTCAACTTGGAAAGAAAATTAAGGCTGTCAAAGCTAGCCGTGGTGGTGAATATTATGGTAGATATGATGAACCAAACGAACAACATCTAGGGACATTTGCGCTTTTCCTCATTTAGTGTGGAATTGTTATGCAATACACTATGCTAGGAAAACCTAGTATGAATGGTGTTGCTGAGCGACGAAACCGAACTCTTAAGGATATAGTGAGAAGTATGATTAGTCATTCTTTCTTACCAGAGTCTCTTTGGATGAAAGCTTTAAAGACCACAATTTACTTCCTTAATAGGGTGTCAAGTAAAACAGTTAACAAAACCGCATATGAGCTTTGGACTAACGAAAGACCAAGCTTAAAAACATGCACATTTAGGGTTGTCCAGCTGAGGCACGGTCTTATAGGCCACATGAAATAAAATTAGACTTAAGAACAGTAGCTACTATTTTGTTGGCTATGCTGAACGCTTTCGGAGCTATATATTTTATGATTCCACTTCAAGCCTTTTTTTGAGACGGGAAATACAAGATTTCTTGAGTAAGTTGATTTTGAGAAGGAAGAGAATATAAGGAATGTTGTCTTTGAGGAAGAACCTATCACTAATGGTGAACAAGCTCTTATGCCTATTACTATTCAAGGAATAACTTCGGTAATAGAAGATAATGTTCAGAATATTGTTACTGACAATATTCCAAAACAAGATAATAATGAGGTTCTCCCTCAAGTACCTATAGAACAAATTCAACAACCTCAACAAGTAGAAGTACCATTAAGGAGATCCACTAGAGAGGGGAAAGTGCAAACTGATGATTATATTGTATTTCTTCAAGAATATGAGGATGTCATCAGGTTTACAGAAGATCACCCATTGAACTTTGTCAAGCCATGAAAAATTCTAACTAGGGCTGGCAATGAACCGAACCAACTCAGTATTCGTTCGAAACTCGATTCGTTATTTATCTCGATAAATTTAGTTCATGAACCAAATGAGCTGAAAATTGAGCTCGTTAAATAAACTAGCCGAACTTGAGTTGGACATAGTTCGACTCGTTTGGTTCATGAACTAGCTCGATATATATATAAAACTAATTTCAAGTTTATTAAGACTCACACATTATTTTTTATATTTATTGTTATTATATATATAAACAAGATTATATTTATATATATATATATATATATATATATATATATTTAATGTGTTTGCAGTATTTTTTCAAATGAACCATTCAAACTGAACCGAATATATATATATATATATATATATAAAACTTTTTTGAAGAATTTTTTTTCCAAAATTTATTTAATTATTTGAGTTGTCTAAATGAACCATTCAAACTGAACCGAACAGTTTACGAAATTTAGCCGAGCCAAAATCGAGCTAAAATAATAACTCGTATCGAACTCAAGTCGAGTTTCGAGCCGAGCCAATCTTTATCGAGATGAGCTCTGGTTCGATTCAGTTCACCTCGTTTCTAGCCCAAGTTCTAACTCTCAAAAGTGGATCCATGCCATGAAGGATGAGATGAAGTCTATGCATGATAATGACGTTTAGGATCTTGTCAAATTACATGAAGGTACGAATCCTATTAGTTGCAAATGGATATTTAAAACCAAGTGAGATTCAAAGGGTAATATTGACAGATATAAAGCTCGTCTAGTTGCTAAAGGCTTCACTCAGAAAGAAAGCATTGATTATAAAGAAATATTCTCTCTAGTATCTTCGAAGGATTCTTTTAGAATAATATTGCCACTAGTAGCTCATTTTGATTTAGAGCTACATCAGATGGATGTTAAGACTGTGTTTCTAAAGGGTGATATTAATGGAACGATCTATATGGTACAACCGAAATTTTTTGTATCAATTGGCTCAAAGTTAATGATATGCAAATTAAAGAAATCCATATATGGTTTTAAACAAACTTCTCTTCAATGGAAAAATAAGTTTCATCAAGTTATTACCTCGTATGGTTTTGAGGCAAATAAAGTTGATGATTGAAAGTGCAAAGTGTCAAGGATTGCACTAGCAATATTTTGCCAATGTTTTGATGAAGACAAGGAGTTACGAAAAGCTTGAAGATGACTCAACAATCAACATGCATAGAACTCAAGGGTCATATCTAGACTAGGTTATATCAATAGAGTTATATTTCTAAGTAGTCTGTGATGTGTGCCTTAGTTAATGAGTCTAGGTTAGGTAAACCTGGATGTAAGTCTCACAGGCCTTTAATATTGACATATCATATTCATAATGAGGCATATCATCTAGTTTATTATGTGTTCATGCATTAATCATACATGTTATATGTGCATATTAGGCATAACATAATTGCTAAAACATGTATGTGTCAAGCATAACATATAAGTAGTTTACCATTTAATCATGTATTGAAATATGTTGGTTAATCGATTAACGCAAAGTCTTAATCGATTAACGTGTCTGTTTTCTGTTTTAACTGTGTAACTGGAAATAACAGTTTGTAGAGCCAAATTTGTTTTGTATAAATTCTGGTAAATTGCAGAAACGTGAAGTATTGCATATCATTGTTAGAAACTATTTGAGATCATATTGTTTACGTGATTTGCTGCATTTAGGCAGAAGAGATATGCATGTTTGAGAAAGAGAGATTAACATGCTTGGTTGTTATTGTTCATGATGTATTGCATGTAGTTTTAATGTGCTAAATCTCATTCATTCTTTCTCACATGTTCATGCATTTTGTTAAGAGATTTTCGAGAAAGATTATACATTATCTGTTTTGTATTAACTCACATACATTCATGATGACTTGTGTTACTTGAGTGTGGGTCAATCATTGAATTTTCATTATTGTAAGATCCGAGTATTAAGTACTCATTCATAACTCAAAGCGTTGTAATTCAAGGATTAGGAAAATCCTAGCTGTGATTAGGTAAGGTGTTCTTCACAAAGACTTGGAGGTCTTGGGATAAAGGGCGATACCTTAGCTGTGGCCGAATTGCGGTAAGAAAGATTTTCTTGGGAGGCGGTTTTGGGAAAGGTCAAACCAAGGGCGACAACGTTCTTTGGGTTCCAAGAAATGAGCGTTTGAGTCTTGTAATTGAATTGGTGTATGTAACAATACAAGGTTTTCAATTTAGTGAAGAGGAAAATCTCCCAAGATCGGAAGGGGAGGCTTGTATGTAGTTTGCAAATGGACCCACAAACGAACCATGATAAAAATCTTATTGTGCAAGTTGTTCTCTCTCAATCTCTTTTATAATTCAAGTTGTTTTAATTCGTGTATTAAGATGCTATTTTGCATACTGCTACTGTGCAATATCCTTGTTAATTGTGCATAAAAATATATGTTTTATCTCTGCTTGTTTGTTGGTAAATAACTGTGCAAAAAGCCAATCTGTCAATTCTGTTTCTGATACGTTTTAATCGATTAAGCCCACTAGTTAATCGATTACCTGGGCTTTTTTCCAGAACCGAGTTTTGGTGCGAGAAGTGGTAATTGATAACCGCTACACCTATTCAACCCCCCTTCTAGGTGTGTCTAGACCACTGATACCTAACAGTATAGTTTTGAAGCAAATAAAGTTGATGATTGTGTTTACCACAAGTTCAGCGAGAGTAAAGTTATATTTCTGGTATTATATGTTGATGATATATTGCTTTCTAGTAGTGATATGAGGCTATTACATGAGACCAATAGATTTCTAACGAAGAATTTCGAAATGAAAGACATAGGGGAAACTTCTTTTGTATTAGGTATTCAGATATTGAGAGATCACTCTCAAGGTATCTTAAGGTTGTAACAAGAAAGCTATATAGATAAAGTCCTGGATAGATTTGATATGAAAAACAGAAAACCAAAGGATACCCCTATAGCTAAGGGAGACAAGTTTATTCTCGAACAACGCCCAAAAAATAACCTTGAAAGATACAAGATGCAAAAGATTCATTATGCATCTGTTGTAGGAAGTCTAATGTAGGCTCAAATTTGCACACGTCCTGACATAACATTTGTCGTAGGAGTTTTTGGAAGATATTTGAGTAATCTTGGAATACATTATTGGAAGATAATCATTTATTATGCATTACTTGAAGAGAACAAAGGAGTACATGCTCACTTATCGGAGGTATGAGAATTTAGAGATAATTGGGTACTCTGACTCTGATTTTACTGGATGTCTAAACATCAGCCACTCCACCTCTTAATATGTGTTTATATTGGCTAGAGGTGTTATCTTTTTAAAGACTGTAAAACAAACTCTTATAGCTCATTCAACTATGGTTGCAGAGTTCATGGCTTATTTTGAAACATCAGACCATGACATATGGTTGTAGAATTTTATCACTGGCTTACGTGTGGTCGATGGTATTAAAAGACCATTGAGAGTTTATGGCGACAACAAGTACATGGTTCTTTACTCGTGCAATAATAGGAGTTCTACAAAGTACAAATTTCTTGACATCAAGTTTCTGGTTGTTTAAGAAAGTGATCAAAATGGACAAATTTTCATAGAACATATAAGGACAATTTTATGCTAGTTGATCCACTAACTAATGGTTTGCTACCTAAAGTCTTTCATGAACATGTTTCTCATATGAGTGTTGTTCCTTAGGATACCTTAGTTCAGTGGGAGTCTATATTTTTTATGTATTGCTTTGGATGTTATATACAGTTTTTATGCATAATAAAGTTGATGATTTATTGTTCTATTTTGAACTTGTGCATTGTAACTAATGTTTTGCAATTAAAGACTTTGGACTGATCTCACTAAAGAATAAAGAATAATCATTTGGAAATAGATATGTTTAAGATCACATTGCATGAAATTTCCATGTCATTCATCCATAATTGATTTATATCATTAAGTATATTAATATGGTGATCATCATTGTCGAGTCACGCTTGAATGTGATGAAAGTCACGGTGGTTCCGTAGTTGATATATGTGATGGACCAGATTATATGAAGGAGAAGTCTAAATATAATTAGCATACTGATGTGTGCATAAAGAATGCGTGATATAATAGTTTCAGGAAAATACAAAGCTCAAGTGAGAGATTGTTAGAAATTCGTAATTTCTAATTAAGGTAGACATCATATATTTAATATAATTATATCGACTATTTATTTATTTTTTGGGTTACAAAATAAGTGATCTAATTATTGACAACCCATAAGACTTCTAAAACTGATAATGAATATGAGCTTAATGAGTGGGTAACTAAACGGTTGGCCCATAAGGGATAATGAGAACCCTACAAGTTAACACATAAGGAACGGTTATGGTCCCCAAGACAGCAAATCACAAACAATTTTCACCTCTCTCCATCAGAGGAAAACAAAAGTCCCAAAAGGAATTATGGATTTGGTTGATGAAGACCATCATACCAAAACTCTCTCAAAAGGTATATCAAAATAGTAGATCAAAGAACATGGATTCAGGTATGACATTGCATCATTGTTTTATATTATTGTGAGAATTTTAAGATTTAGATCCTAGAATTGATATTTAATCAATCATGAAGGAATTACAACATATACATGTTGGTTGAAGCAAAATGGGGAGAAGGACTTTATATTGGAACAATTTGACCACAATAGTACCAAAGGAACGTCAAGCGATTGAAAAATGTTGTTGTTAGGGTTTTGAGATGTGAGAAATTGAATGATATTTAGTGGCAATTTTGAAGAAAGTTCATCATAAAAAATCGTTGCTCGCTTCATTGCAGCATATAGAAAAGTCTCCACATTTGTGCATAGTAACAAATTAAAAAAAAGATTTGAAGAATCAAGGGAAGCAATAACTGTATTGTGACTACTTGCAAAATACAAAGGTTTATAGGGTTTTTGTGTATTTTTTTGTAGGGAAATCTAATAATTTATATCTACTCACTAATTCAAATTATTGGATTTCCCTAGAATTAATAAATAAAATGTGGTTTAAGTTTTTTAAACTTATGCTTGGAGTAAGTGAATCCTCTCCCCTTATCTATAAATAGATATAAGAAAAGAAAGTCAAAAATAATATAGAGTTATAGAATATCATTTAAATTTGTGAAGAACTTCTTTTATTTTTCATTTTAAACCTAGAATTTGTTCAGAGAAAAGTTGAAAAATATCTCAACTATAAAATTAGTTTTTTTTATACCAAAAGGTATAAATTAGATGTCAATTATACCTTTAATCACTCAATTTTGTCCGACCTATATTTAAATAATAAAAATATATATATACAAAATGATTGAAAAGATTATTTCTATAAGCTCCAAGCCTAATTATATTTTCCTTAATTTTTATGGCAAATGTTACTAATTTGAAAAGATAAAAAGAAGGAATTAGAACCTAAAAAATAGGAAGTTGAAGCTCTCTTCACACTTGGTTTTCTTTGTCCAAATTCTTGTATTCCTTAATTCAATTAAAAAAGGAGTTACAAAAGCATAACTATAAACATCTAGTCTTAATCATATTCTTTCACAAGTTACTTAAGAACCTATTCCATCCCAAAAGGTTCCACTAATCTATAACACTTCTCCATAAGCTTGACAGAATTTTGTCACTAGGTAGAGGTAAGGCAGATGAAATAAAAAGTTACATCCTAGAATATAAAGGCTAGTATGTGAGCCACTTAAAAAGGGAAATTAAATAGAAGTGTGCACAATGGAGGAGGATAGAAAGCTCGATTTTGGTATACTTTAATCTTACCCTTTTTTGTACAATTTGAATTGTTGCTCATTTGTGTTGGATTCTTGTATTTAATTATTTGGGGTTTCTCTCTTGTTTATAGTATCGATTATCTTTATAAGCTAAGTATTGCCCCATATATATATATATATAATGTCTGGCAGGTGATCTTCAAAAGTTTCCCTGTAACTCAAAAAAAAATCTTTCTATTATCTACACATATATCTTGATTTCATATTATTTATGATATATTAAAAGTATATACATGTTGGTTGAGGCAAAGTGGGGAGAAAGACTTTATACAGAAAGAGTTTGACCGTAATAATAGCACCAAAATGAATGTTTAGACATTGAAAATAGACAAGCGGTTATTTAAGATGGAAAATGGATAGCATCATGTTCCTACCCAAATTTGTATCATGGAATTTATCTCGGTCAAAATGTTGTTGTTAGGGTTATGAGATGTGAGGAATTGAATGATACTTGGTGGCAATTTTGAGGAATGTTCATCATAAAAAAAATTGTTGCTCATTCATTGTAGCATGTAAA
The DNA here is from genome assembly GCF_001865875.1 of Lupinus angustifolius. Taxonomy (NCBI): domain Eukaryota; kingdom Viridiplantae; phylum Streptophyta; class Magnoliopsida; order Fabales; family Fabaceae; genus Lupinus; species Lupinus angustifolius. The sequence continues at coordinate 11,118,585 of NC_032023.1, forward strand.
AAGTCTCCACATTTGTGAGTAGTAGCATATTGAAAAAATAGATTTGAAGAACAAGAGAATGAATAGGTACACATTTTTATATTATTCTATTTGTTTATAATAATTAAGTATTTTATATAATAATAATGTTAAGTGATTAAAATAAATTATCGATTTTCTTATCATAATAATAATGATTCTTTATTTCATTAAATCGGATAAATATTTTTATATTTTTTTAATAAAAATGTAACAAATGTCATAATAATAGAACTATTTATTTAGTGGATAAAAAATTAATTTTAATTATATTTTAAAAATATCTTTAAGATTTGATGTTATGCAGACATTAGTTTCAGATGCTTCATTTGTCTTGAAGATGATAAAGTTTTAACTATATTTCAAATATCTCTTCGGGGTTGCATGCGGACATTAGTTTTTTGTGCTTTATTTGTCTTGAAGATGATAAAGTTTTAAATATACTTCAAATATTTCTTTGAAATTTGATGCGATACAGAATTAGTTTATGTTGTTTCATCTATCTTAAAGATAATTAAATTTCAACTAGATAATTTGAAGCGGTGTGAACATTAATTTCTCCTACTTCATCTATCTTAAAGATGATTAAATTTTAATTATATTTCAAATATATGTTTGAGAGTTAATGCCATATAGACATTAGTTTCTATTGTTTCATCTTTTCTAGAAGTGGATAAAATTCTAATTCAATTTTTAAATCAAACCAATTAACATCAACAAATTTTCAAATAAGAACTACGAAGTCTTGATTTTAATATTTCCTTTTAAAGAAATAAATTTTTAAAGAGTATAAATGTTCATGTTATTAGTGAGTGTATCATTTTAATACGAGCGTACGAGTGCTTATATCTTCCTAGATCCGTAATCGATTCCTGAGCTCAAAACTCAAGTTCAAAAGACCAAATTATCCGAATTTGACATAATATAGAGTTTTCTACGTTTTAATCGCAAAAAACGTAGTGGTGACTCCAAATTAATTGGGAGATGTAGAAATGGAAGTCGTCTCCTTCTGGTCTTCCAACCGAAAATTGGGTCGTGAGAATAACCTTAGGTAAGATAGATAAATATTTAGAGAAGTAGAGAACAACTTTTGAAGTATATTACTGTATGAATTAAAAATTATAATGTTGGTTGCTGCTCCAAACATTTTCCAGCAGCATACTTTATCCAAAGAGTTTCATCTGTTTAGTGAATGTAAAGCTGGATTGCTAATGTGACAACCAATTAATGGAAAGTAAGATACATCATAAATATTTCAGTTAGGATAGTTGCACATTTAGTTATAGGATTCTAAAAAAATGTATTTGTACATCTTTATTTCTAGCAAATTCATTTGGACATAGTCGCTCCATTGATGTATAACTTAAAGTAATTAACATTCTACATTTCCATTATCATCAAACATTACTTTCTCTGTATCTTGCTCAAATTGATGTTCATGCACTTTCCCTTTATTTACTCTTTCAGCAAACAGTATGGCTTCAGTTATTGAATTCCAATATATCAAGACAATTTTGTTGAAGTAAGTTAAAAAACATTTAGAAATTAACTTTTATTAAATAGTATTTATTGATAGAACTCACGAATTCTTGGTTTCTTATTTGAGGGTATGTTCCTGAGTTTGTTTTCGTGATGGTAATGAATGAAAGTGAAAAATATGAAAATCATTAAATACACTTTGAGATGAGGTAACTTCCAAACCTTTTATTCCCTTCCATTCACCTCCAAAAAAAAACAAACTCTTAAATAAACCTTCATGGAGTTATCAAAACTCTATCTTTCTTTAATAACATCTTAAGTATGTTGGAGTGAGTATAAATAAGCTAACCATATGTATATATTATTTGAATTTGATTCCATAAATACTCAATCTAATTTATTTATCTAGGGAAACAAATTTAAGCTTGAACATAGACTATTATTTGAATGATTCAACTTCAAGCTTTATAGGCTTGACACTAATCATAAATTAATAGTTTCATACACCCTAAGTTCCATATATCCATACCCAGAACATTTCATACCAATGCCTCTATTAGAAAATGATTCTCTAAGGTGGTGTTCTTATTGAACATTAAAAATTACAAGTATGAGAAAAACAAACACAACATAACTTACCAACTTTTATAGCAATCAAAACATGCACACTAATTTGAAATGAAAATGGACACTATGTGTAGCACATAGTTTGGTGGAGCTTGATGACTTGAAAATGGAAGAAAGGCATTACCTTCCCTTTGCCTTTATGACTTGCCTATTCCTTCATCTCTCTTCCAATCAAGGAAAAAGAGAATAGCATAGTTTGTAACATCTTGACTTGGTTATATCATCTTCATTTTCTTCTTTCTCCATCTTCACTTGCCTTGTTACTACCAATATTAGTCCTCTTCAACATGATTGAGTGCAAGGGAAAGGGATTTTAAAAGCAAATCAACCTCAGCATATAAAGAAGAAAAAGCTTTACATGACTTTTATGTAAAGTATTACATATTTAATACTTTATATAATTATTAAAGTAATGAAATATACCTATTTAAAGCGATAGTCTAGGAGTATAAGACTTCACTAGATCATTAATAGACTAAAATATCAAATGTTCGATTTTTGTAAGAGACACTTGTTGGGATGAGCCATGCACCCCAAAAGGATTAATTCTTTCATATAGGATGAAATGATGATCTCTCTAATACTCGAGAGTCCATACTAAATGAAGATTGTGACATATGACAAAAAACTTTTTAGCTTATGATTTTAAGCTATTTTTGAATAAAAAAATAAAATTGAAGAAATTCTCTTTCTCATCTCATATTCCGGTACTTGATAGTCAAGTATAGAAGATGAGTTATACTTCATGGGTGAGACTCCTCTTTAATAACGAAGAGAAAAGTATTTTTTTCTTCTTTTAGTTTTAAGGATAAAAATATATTTTAACTATAAATGAGAGGATACAAATATTATTACATGTGAGATTTTGTTTGTTATTTGATGTATTTATCCCTTGGGTTGTGCCTTGCTTATACCAAAAAAAAAACAAAAGTAACGAGGCACGTTAGATGTGGTATCTTATAGAAGATTAGATCAAAATGCCTAAAAAGTTATGCTAAGTTAGATTTTTAAATGGTCCCCTCTCCTCAAAAAGTAACTTGCTTATATATGGACAATACACACCATTATCCATGTGAGAAATATTCTTCTCCTTTAGAAAAATATACTATGAAGGACAAGGAGCAAGACTTTTAAGAACTTGTTAAATGGACACAAATAATATTTAATCATTACATTTTTATTCTTGTAGATTTAATGAGGTTTTCTAAAAATTTTAAACATTTTTAATGAATCTAATAACTAATATTATGGTATTACCAATGGTATTTTTTACTATTTTTAGGTAAGAAACTAATCTATTTTGGGTGTGTGGTTGCCTCTCCCGATAAGTCGCTCTCAGTAATTAAATCATTAACCTTTTAATCATCCTAAAGATTTAGCGAGATCTTATGAAAAAGAATAACTAATATTATTTGTTTCCATTAGACACAAGTTCATACAAATCGCCTTGCCTTTTATACCCAATGGCAGCTATGCCTACTCAAAATTTGTAAAAGTGAAGTTTCTACCTATAACTATAATTAAATGTAAATTATTTAACTTTGCCATTTCGAATAAGGTAATTTTTCCTAAAACTTTCCCCCATTATAAATGTTCTAGCTCTGCCTCCTGCATTAAACCTTTTTCACTAGTAAATTAATGATATAATAAGGAAATGGTAGTGTATTAAGTTATAGCTAACAAAGGGCAAGTTGAAAGAGCATAAAATGAGAGGTAGATAAGCACTTTCATTTTATATAATGAGTTGGTGGTGGGTGGGAGTTAGATAAGCCTAATAGCTTCCTCACTAAGTAGAGTAAGGATTTAACATATCTAGATCTAGTTCAATTTTATACTTTCCGTATGAAGAGAGATAATGATTATTGCTATAATTTAATACATATGTAGTAAAAGAAATTATACAATCAACATAACATTTATTATTTATTTGTATTTTGTATACTACTATTTAAGAATAATGATATAATTAATATATGAATAGTAAATGATGAAAAAAAACACTTCAATGGTTAGTGTGTAAATATTAAATCTTTTGTTACTTCTCAATAATAACAATAAAAGTGGGGGGTCCATTTATAATTACATCAAGTTAAATTATGTTAACTTTTATAAAATTAACCACTTTTTTTTAAAATATAGTGTACACTCATCCATTTATTTCTTAATAATCAAATATCATCTTGTCTATATTATTTGTTAATAATAAAATAGTTTCAATTTTCATATATTATCAAATTTAGATTTACATATATTACATTAATCTTTACGTACATACATGGATTGCTACACAAATGTTAGATTTTTTTAAAAAAAATTGATATATAATATTTATATGATAAGAACTTTCAACCTAATGGTTGATTTGATTAAATTTATTTTACTAAAAAATTATTAACAGCTTATTGATTGATATTATTTGACTCAATGCAATAAACAATAATTTGCAATGGGGTCATTACTTACCTACTAGGCAGATCTAATTAAAGATTACATTGGATGATTCATTATCAGATAATCAAAGGGTTGGGTTGGTTATTAGGTAATAGGCTATCATCATCCAACAAATAAAGGAAAACCTTTTAATAATGTCATGGAGTAATGAAGTGCAAATATTATCAAAATAAAGGGAAAAAACATAGCCAAATATTTTATCTTTTTATAATAAAATAATATTTTTGTGATTGAAAACAAAAGTAAAAACAACAAATTGCTTGAAAAAGGAACTAGTGTGGCTTTGATGAAATGGATTCCTCTTAGAGTGAAAAGTTAAAAATCTAAATCATTAAATTTTATTTTTATCATATGTCATGATTTTACCTATACAATCACCTCCCCAATAATAATAATAATAAAGAGGAGATCAACCCTTTTTGATTGCTTTCATTGGACGTAGCTTCAAATTATATCAATGTTGACATAATTTTTGGTCCACACACTACCCACTACTAATGAACCACAATCTTCTTTCCTAAAATTTTATATTTTCATATCTTCAACTAATCATATTTTATTAAATAATTTAAATTATTATTATTTTTTTATTTACTTTTTAAGTATAAGTCAATTTTTTATTAGATTAGAATATAATAAAACACAAAATATAAGGCAACTTATCCACATTCCCCAGTAACTCTTTAGGTACTTAAATTGATAATGATGCATACGACTCATTTAAAAAACACATGTCACAAAAATTTGGTGATTTAAGTAGTTAACTTGGATTGTATTACAAACCTGACTTTATAAACAAACAAATTAAAATAACATTTATCATATCTTAACAGGATAATTTTTGTTTTGTTTTGCTCTCTCCCGGCACCAAAAAAACAGGCAAGAATTTTCTTTTCCCTGACTTTGTACTCACCAAGCATGGAAACCGGAGATCGGCATGGTTAACAAATTAACTTAAGATTTAAATGACTCATTGGGCTTATTATAAATTAATCTATCTGAATTACTATAGAAAAAACTCAAAAAAAGTGGATTTTTACCGTCAACTTGAATAATTTTGTACATTATATGGGGGAACGACTTTTTCAATAATATGTTTTGTTTTGCAAACCAATTTTTTTATGGTTAAAATGAACTCTATTTATTATTATAAGTGCGTCGACATACATTTCGTATCTACCGACTCACATTCTTTTTTTAAGAACATTTTTATATATTTATTATACTTTATACTATAATATTTTTGTATTGTGTGTATTTTATATAATAGTTTTTGTCTTTATTGTAATATAAAAATAAAATTTTAGCTGAGAGATGTCATTATTGTATTGATGATTATCTATGATTATATAATTTTTTTAGAATTAAAAAATGTTAATAACAAAATAGGAAATTGAAAATTACTATAAATATATATATAGTAACTATATATATCAAATTTAAGGTGAGAAATAATTAATATATAGATAATAGTTATATATAATTATAGGATTGTTTTTAGAAATAAAATAATGTTATGGGCATAGTTATACCAAATTTTATTTTATACATACTAGTGATAAAAAACAAGTTAAACAATAATAAGGCCCACAAAGCTGAAGGAAAGCCCAGTCAAATCCTGTATATTTGGATGCTAATTACGAAAAGTAGAAAAAAGTTCCACGTAGCTTAGATTTAATTGAGAGAGGGAGTGATATAGGAGTGCTTACGTGGCGATAAACCATTGGCTGTCACGACGTGGCGCGTGATATGATTGGTTGAAACAGGTCGAACATGGAAAAGTAGAAAGTACAGTAGTGCAGTCTGGTACATCGTGTTTGAAGAGGAAGAGAGAAACAGAGATCTATTAATAATAATAAGAATTGGGAATTGAGATTAATAATTTGAGGATTAGGGTTTCGTTTTAGAGTGAGAGCCATGGGAGAAAGTAAACGAATCGTGTTAGCGTTGTACCTCTTCTTCTTCGTTGCTTATTCTTCCTTTCAACTTCTTTCTGCTTCTTCCAATGATGCTCAAGATGCGGTAATTTATAATTGCAACACCATTATTCTTAATTTATTAATTTATTATTATTGTTGTTGTTGATGTTGTTGGATCTGTTTGATTTTGAAAATGTTTGTGTGTTTCAGATTTTCTACGAGTCATTTGATGAAGATTATGAAGGACGATGGATTGTATCAGACAAGGATGATTACAAAGGTATGTAGATTCTATATTTTTTTGTATGAGCTATGCAGATTTTTAGAGTATTTTACACTGTCTGTGTTAATATATTGAACTCGTGATTTTTATTATAAATTATTAACTGGTTGTTGTTTTTATTGTAGTTGATTTATTGCTATTTCGGTTAACAAGTTTATGTTAAAACTGTTTATCCTTTTTTATATAGTTGTTTTGATGGGTTTACTTGGTATTGCTAATGATAACCTTGCTGCATGCTTACTTCAGAAGTTCAATTCGGTTTATAATGATACACGAGGTGTAGATTGTAGAAATCCCTGCTTAATAATGTTAACATTTAGGTCCCTATACGTTTTAAGAATTTTCTGATAGGTCCCTTGTATTTTATAAATGAGTCATGACCAACAGCAGGTTAAGATTTTTGGGTCGTTTGATTCTTGTTTTGTTTTTTCTTTCTATAAAAGTTATGTGTGACCCAATTATACTATTTTAAATTATAGACATCTATTGGAGAATTATCTAAAAATATAGGGGCCTACATATTAATTTTGGACAAAATTTGAATAATGTTCTGAGCCTGCATGGGGTATAATAAGATGATGATCTGTTCTGTTCTTATAGGAGAACAACATTAAAATCACCTAAAAAGATTTTTCTATGTTTTTGTCCATTAATTCAATGCTGATAAACAACATTACAAACATGATTTTTTGTTCTCATTTATTATTTGGGTTCTAGGTGTGTGGAAGCATGCTAAGAGTGAAGGACATGATGATTATGGACTTCTTGTCAGTGAACAAGCAAGGAAATATGCTATAGTCAAAGAACTTGATAAACCTGTCAATCTTAAGGATGGAACTGTTCTTCAGTTTGAGACTCGCCTTCAGAATGGCCTCGAATGTGGTGGTGCATATCTTAAGTATCTTCGACCCCAAGAGGCCGGATGGAAACCTAAGGAATTTGACAATGAAGCTCCATATTCAATCATGTTTGGTCCGGACAAGTGTGGGGCTACAAACAAGGTGCACTTCATTTTAAAGCATAAGAATCCCAAGAGTGGGGAGTATGTTGAACACCACCTCAAGTCTCCACCTTCCGTTCCACTTGACAAACTATCTCATGTCTACACCGCTATTTTGAAGCCTGATAATGAATTGCAAATTTTGATTGATGGGGAGGAGAAGAGTAAGGCAAATTTCTTATCCTCTGATGACTTTGAGCCTCCACTTATCCCTTCCAAGACAATCCTAGATCCTGATGATAAGAAACCCGAGGACTGGGACGAGAGAGCCAAAATTCCAGACCCAGATGCAGTAAAGCCAGAGGACTGGGATGAGGATGCACCCATAGAAATTGTAGATGAAGAAGCTGAGAAACCTGTAGGATGGTTAGATGATGAGCCGGAGGAAATAGATGATCCAGATGCAACAAAACCAGAAGATTGGGATGATGAGGAGGATGGTGAATGGGAGGCCCCAAAGATTGATAACCCAAAGTGTGAAGCAGCCCCAGGTTGTGGCGAGTGGAAGAGGCCAACAAAGAGGAATCCAGCTTACAAGGGAAAATGGAGTGCCCCCTTAATTGATAACCCTGCTTATAAGGGTATTTGGAAGCCCCAAGAGATTCCAAACCCTAACTATTTTGAACTTCAAAAACCTGATTTTGAGCCCATTGCTGCTATCGGCATTGAGATTTGGACAATGCAAGATGGCATACTGTTTGACAATGTTTTGATAGCTTCAGATGATAAGGTTGCAGCGTCCTATCGAGAGACTACATGGAAGCCCAAATTTACCATTGAAAAGGAGAAACAGAAGGCTGAAGAGTCAGTACCCGATTCAGATGCTACTGCAGGCTTCCAGGTAACGAAAGAATTCCGTGGTTTCCTCTCTTTGTTATCCTCCTGTCTTACTCTCCATCCCAACCTTTCCTTGTTTTCTTTCTTATATATGATGTTAATTCTTTTCCTTGCAGAAGAAGGTATTTGACCTCTTGTACAAGATTGCAGACATTCCCTTCTTGAATGACCACAAGGTTAAGATATATGTAAGTACCAAATGTCAAACTAACATCATATTTTTATTTAGGTACAACTATATTTCCCTTGGTGTAATATTACCTAAACTTTATGCTTCTCTGCAGGATATCATTGAAAAGGGTGAGAAACAACCAAATCTCACAATCGGAGCTCTTGTAGCCGTTGTGGTTGTCTTCTTGACAATTTTCTTCAGGATCATATTTGGTGGGAAGAAGAAACCTGTAAGTAGTGAAAACCTTTTTCTCACATTCTTTCAACTTTCTTTTTCTGGTGTAGCATTGTTTATAACTTTTAAGTTCATGCCTTAACCAATGTTTTTTCTTGTACAGGCAAGGGTGGAGAAGAAGAACACAGCACAGGCTGAAACTTCCAGTAGCCAAGCAGGTGAAGAGAATGAAGAAAACAAAGAGAAGGAGGAAACATCTGCTGCTGCTCCGCGCCGGAGGACAAGGAGGGAGACTTGAAATGGTTGAAACTTGAAGCTGAAATGGAAGCCACTCAAGTATCACACATCATTCACCATAGATTAATTTTGAATTTAGTTGAATTTTAGGTCTACTGTTTGTATTCTTCCTTTATTATGGGGAAAAAACGATTATATGCATAAGGATTGTGTGTAGATCAGAAATTATAATAGCCTGTATCTCTCTGCCCTTTTTGCACACTTAGTTTTTCATCTAATTGAAGCTGTATAATTAGTTTTTATTTTTCTAGTAATGGATTTTGTTTTCCACTCAACTCATAATACCAGAACTTGTTGTCATCAAAGCTTAGACATCAATATGTCATATATATTAGGGAAACATGATGTCTATAGTATTAACAAAATGTGTAGAAATAAGGGATAGCTTTGAAAATGTGTCTTCACTGTTGTGAATTGGGATCCTTTTGCTAACATTACCATTGGTAGAAAATCCACAATCAATGGCATATTGGAATATATAGTTAATGGGGAAAAAATATATGCAATGATAAGGATAATGTAAGAGTTTTATACATTATTAGTCTATCATTTATCATTTATTTTTAATTATTATTGATTTTTCAAAAAATTAATATAAATGAATGATGTTTCAACTCTTTTATTTTTAATTATTATTTATTCTTTAAAAAATTTAATACAAATGAATGGTCTGTTGATACATAAATATTTTCAGTGATAGTGCCTAAATATTACATTCATAATTAATTATGGATTACTTATGGAAATTTGTTTATTAATATTGATTTACAATTGATATATATCATTTTGATTATAGCCACATTTTTTAGGAGTAAAATGGGATTTTTTGGTATTGAAAAGGAGCTCCACATCTCAGGTGAGGACTTTCTGTCGCCTTGCTGAGAAGATATTTTTGGCTCATCTATTTCCTTTCTAAGTTTGTGAGTTCAAAACTTAATATTGACGTTACTGAACCTTAGATCTTTTTGCTATTGCTGAGGAAGGCTTTAAAGGTTTGTGGTTGAGTTTTTAACTCTTATTTTAGGACTATGTTATGTGGCTGAAGTTCCTTTTCATTCTGTCCAATGAAATACACTGAAGCTCATTTATGAATGCATATCTAAGTGCCCTGGAGCTGGTTCCTGTTTCATTAGAACTGAGAAATGGAAGGAAAAAAAATGAAATCCATTAGTGAATTACACTGATCGAAGCCTTCAATATTTCCACAATCAGTTTAATTAATTATTTTTGTTACATCATTTTAATAAATTTGATATTTAGTTCAAATAAATACTCCCATCAAACTTGTGAGGATATATCAACAACCAATTTAAGTACACAGTTAAATCAGCTTGTAAGGTGATTTGGAAAAACGGTTATATTAGTATAGAGGATCGGGAGAAATGGCTTTTGGTTTAGAATTTTTTGGCACCTTTAAAGACTCGGATTTTTGCTTGGAGAGTTTTATTGAATAGACTCCCCTATAAGTTTAACTTCGACTACAGGTATGTTAATATTAGTGGCAACGATCTTATGTAGATCTGGTGGAATGCTCATGAAGAAATGGTGGTGTTAAACTTGATGAATTCTAACAACAAATATGTTTGTTGTAGGACAATTAATGATGACTCAACAAGCATGGATCATGACCATGATGACTCAAATGTGAATCAAAGGGAAACTGGATCAGTTGGGATTATAGCAATGTGCCATGAATCAAAAGAGACAAGGAACATGCTTGATCAAGACAGGCCATGGCACCAATTGGCTCAGACTCGGTCAGGAAGTCTGCATCAGGTGTGCCCAGGAAGTCTGCATTAGGTGTGCCCAGGAAGTCTGCATCAGGTGGTGCGCCACTCTCGGTCACCAGCTTTGCATCGTATGCGCATGGGCAATTGGCACCAGTTGGCCTTGTCTCGGTCAGGACAAGCCATGGTTCATCAGGTGCCTCGGTCAGGACAGGCCATGGTACACCAGATGATCCTGTCTCGGTCAAATAAGGCCATGATGCATCAAATCAGTTGTGCCAGCATTTGTTCATATGGCACACCAGATGACCCTGTCTCGATCAGATAAGGCCATGATGCATCAAATCAGTTATACCAGCATTTGTTCAGATCAGATTCATCACCACAATGAATCAAATAAATACAAAGACCTTTGGACCAACTATAGGATTTCCAATTTCCATAAATTAAAGGCTTATGATATATTTCTTTGTAATTACTTAAAAAGTCAGCAATTTCTTGTAATGCAAGCTATCTCTCTTAGCTTTGTAATATGGTTAATAATTCTGGTTTTCTATTTTCAGTTAGTAGGTTAGTTGTTAGTTTGTTAGTTCTCAAGGGTTATATATTTTGTTGCTTGCTTTGTAAATGTAATCAAGTTTTTCTCAATCAATAAGAAAAAATCATTGATTTTTCTTTTATCCTTGCATTGAATTCATTTCTTTCTCTAAACCAAGAAAGAGTCTTTGATCTTTCATCAATGGAGTGCATTTTCAAGAGGTGGACCATTTGTTTTTATTCTTGTCACTCTCTTATCGTGCTTATCAGCTTCTTGGTTGGGTTTTGTTGTGGTTTTACTTAGTAGTGGAAAAAGTTTCTTCTGCAACATTTCCTCCCCATTAAAGGTAAGACCTTGAAAGAAATTTATTCAATTATTTAGATAGCAGGAATCTCCTTCTATGGAATTGCAGAAATGTTATGGTTTTTGATAAGAAGGGAGTGTGATTGAAGAAGTTGGTGGATGTTATCAAATTCAAATCATGGTTATAAATAATGGGAAAACATAAGTCTGTAACCATGTCTTGGTTTAAATGGACTTCAAAACCATAATTAGTTTGAAATGTAAATTGTTATATTTGCTTTTTGTGTGAGTTTTGGTTTTGCTGTGTTTTGACTTTTTTGGGTGATTTTTTATTTGTATATTGTTTTTATTTGTATTGTTATGTTTTTTTATTAATAAAATATTTTACTCCTAAAAAAAATTCGTTTATGTTTGCACAAAGTCAATTAATATATTCTAATCATAATGTGACCCACTTAAGCTTAGACTAAGTTTAACCAAATAAATCACCAGATTTAAACCTGATAAAGTGGGTTTATGGAGCCAAGCATGTGAGTTAGTACTGCTTGTGAATGATACCAACCATAATGCAAAGAGTGCTTTTCTTGCTTAAGATATTTGGTATTATACCTTTCAACCCATCCTCTCTCTGTCCCAGTCTCACACTTGCAATTTTCTTTTTCTGACACATTATCTTTGAATCCCCTAAATTCCTCCCAAGTTTGGATTAAATAAGGTGGTAAAAGATCTCCACCAATGATAGCTCCATGCAGAGACTCCCACACAAAAATCGACTACGTCTCCAAAAGAAATTTGTTAGCTATGTACACAGTATTGCCAACCTTTTTCTCTAAAGATTAATAATTAAAAAATAAAGTGAGTTTTTGTTTAGAATTGTTAATAAGTTGTGTATATACTGAAAATAATGTTTTTGAAGATTTCAATACCTCTACAGAGGTGCATTATGATGGACCCAAAAATTATGGATAATGGAGGCAAAAATAATACACAGATATAAATTGTTTAGATAATGATAACAAAAATAATACAATATGATTGGGATCATATTTGTTGCAGATATTAAGAAGTAACATTCGAACTGTTGTCATAATCTTCTGTAAATCTTAATTATCTCTTGCTTGCACTTTGATTATTGTACACTTGAAAAAACGGGTGCACCCATTGAAAATTTTATCTACGACCATTAGGCTGTTGTCAAGTAATTTTGCAACAAATATCATAGATAAGTAATAATTGCTGAAAAGTCCCCGCATTAATTATCCATTTGAATTATGAAATTGGTTATTCTTTGAAAAGTCTCAGTCTAAATTAATTCTCTAAGAGCATCACGTTGCATGGTTGTAGAAGTGTAGAACCCAGGGTGCAGTTCATTAAAATAGAATGATTCTATTGTAGAGCAAAGATTTTTGTGCAAAATATAGGAGTTTAAGGTTCAACCTTTTTTAGTAGCATGAGTGGGTGAAATAAACCTGTTTTGTACTGCTAGATTCATTTAAGTAACTTTGTTGGGTTCTTGCACCCCGTCCATTTTTATGGCTTATCCTGATACTTCTGTTTACGATTTATCTTAATATTAAAGAGTCCTTGCAGCCCTTCTGAAATTTGCAGAACCAAGCTTGGCCATGGAGGTTTGTACATCATTGGTTCACATATCTATGGACTTTAGGGTAAACATTGTTCGCTCTTTTTTTGTGGCTTGATCGTCTTGAAGGTTTCCGCTTGGAGTATTGCGTTGTTCAAAAGGTGGCCACCACAAGGAGATCAATGTAGGAAAGAGGGGGACATATATCCTGCTAAGCCTCTTTCCTATTCCTTCATGGCTGCACAATGCAGCTTGAAGAAGATGACAGTGTTCCCCCATATCGGATCCTGTAGCATGACTCCCTTTTCTAACAGGTATGGTAGCCTTATTGCTAGGGTTCAGGATTGAACTAGTTCAGACTTAAATTCTTATATATTAATTTATCTTTGCAAATAAGTAAAACATTGAGGTACTGCATACAGAGTACAGACAATAGTGAAAGGTGGGTGAAGCCACTTGGAGGGCTTGGTAGGGACATAATCAAAGTGGAAGTTGAGGAGGATGTAAGGGAGGTAAGAATCATTTCTGAACTTGTGAGGAGGAGCAGTTTTCCGGTGAAGAGATGGAGGGTTTCATGGGAGGCTAATGGATGCGAAACCACATCAAATATCAAGACTGAAAAGGAGGGGCATGACTTACAAGGTGGACAAGTATAGAGGGAAACAATCATCGCTTACAAAATTGCTAGGTGACCAATACAGCTGTACAACTAAGGTGCATTCTTCTTTGACGTCGTCAACATACGTGTAGGGCTCTGATATACGAGATTCAACATGTTCCGTCCATTTGCGAGTTGAATTTTTAAGGGAAAGAAAAAGAAATAAAAGACTTGAAAGTTGAGAAATATAAAATATACTTCTGAGATGACTCTAAAGTCTTTCATTTCCATTCATTTTCCCGCAAAGCTCAAGTCGAAAACTTTGAGTAAACTAAAGACTAGTTTCTACTAATCGAAAAACCATCCCCTAAGCCAGACCAATCTCAAGCATAAAATGAGAGACAATTGCTTAAAATACCAAATGACAAGCAAGCGTGAAATTTTCAATTGATCATATAACGCTTATGATGTCCTCGTGATAACAAATAAACCTGCCACATGCACCTTTATTGTGACATCTATAGAGAACAATGGTCCCTTCAACCTAGCAACAAAATTTGTTTTAAAAAAAGAAAGCTTACAAAGGATTTCGCACAACATTTTCTTGATTTCCTCTCTAACTTGATGTAAAATGTTCATGCCTATAACTTCAATCATTTTCTCTGAAGATGTCTAATAATTTACCTTGCTCATTTACGGCCACCAGCCTTTCTTGCGGGAGGAGCAGTGTCCTCATCATCAGACTGAATATCCCCATACTGCCATATTCCACGCCTGCTGGTCTTCGCTTCTTCCTGGAAGTTCTCCAAATTATCAAGGGCCAGCTGTCTTTCTCTTTTGTCCCACCTATTCCGTTTCTCAGTCCTAGCAAGTCCTTCCTGGAAATTGCACACAAAAACAAAATGATCAGAAAAGTTTGTTCTGTACTGTATGTGCATTCATCAAACCATAAGACTTTGAAAACATTTCAAGCGAAGAGTGAGAGGAAATGAAAACCTGTAGCATGAGAGCATTAACGCTGATCTCAGAATCGGCAGCAACGAGAGTCACTGCAAAAACTGTCCCAGTTCCCTGCCCTTTCACCTTTCCCAAAGAAGTATCTTTGTCCTCAACCATGGCCTTGAATTCTTTTCCACTGTTTAAAGTGAGATCGCTCAAATATTCAGCTGCTTCTTGGCCAAAATCCTCTTCCAAGTTTGGAAGCTTTATGTAAGCAAGGCTACATAATTGAGCAAGACCAGGTGCAGCAGACACAGTTGGATCAAGAGGCCGTAACTGACTGTAAGCTACTTCTTCTTGATTACCATAATCAATGTAGAATACTTCAAATTTGTCTTTTGGTGACTCAACTGGTCCTCTAGGTGTGTTGACAATCTACAAAATTTAGTTACGAATTATCAGTATAAAAAACAAAGGAAAGTGATACCATGCAGTATTTCACAAAGAAAATAGCAAATAGAGTAGAAATAGACAATGAGACAAGTAATGGACTAACTATTAAGCATCACATCACTTTAAACTGTAATTGCACGAAATTGCGTAAACGGTGAGGAGAACATATGCATAAAGCGATGCAACTAAATAATTTCAGGCTCATTTTATCATGCCAACAAGAATATAACCATCTGTATACAATAATGGTCTACTTTAAATAGACGGATCCACTCTAGATTAATATTCCTGGTTAAATAAGCTTCCGTAGTTATGCAAAGAATCTATGAAGTACTGATATAGATACATCAAAGCACATTTTTTTGAAAATGTAGGATATAATACACTTGGGATAGGCATATAAAATATGTGCATGAAATTCATAAAACATAATAAGCATATAATCATTGTTCTGAAAATTCAACTAAAGAACATATTTCTTAGAAATTACTAAATACAAAATAAGAGTGTCATATTGTCATAAAAAATCATTGCTTAGAGCTCACAAATAGGAATAATATCGATCTCTTTTAATCCATGATCAACACTAGGCAGATGCATTTCTTCTCTTCATTCTCAATGCAATACACATGTTTTGTCCTTTTTCTCTCACTACGATTTCACTCGATAGATTGAATGTTATGCTTCTCTCCTCTACTTAATTGATTGTGTGTCATGTTTCTCTCTCTTAAATTAAAATGCTCTTGTATGGTAGATTGGGTGTTTGGGAGGTATCTAAAAACATTTTAAGAGTATCGGAGAGGATCTGGAAAGTGTCGGATTTATAATTTAATTATTTTTCAAAAACATAATTTGGATACTTTATCAATAAGTATTATGAAGTATGGGAGAATATAGGTATCTGATACGGTCAAATGGATACGTGAAGAATGATAACACCGGTAAAAGAATGCACAAAAGAAGAAGAAGATCCGAACAAAATCGATCCGGAATCAATTGAATTCCGGATACTAATACCTCTTTATTGATTGCAAGATTAGAAGAAAACAATGAAGAACCCTAATTGATTCCCTGAATCAATTACACACTACAAGATTGATTCCCTGAATCAAATCCCCTCCTACTCAATACTTCCAAAGCTAAACTTCTCTAAAACTAGCTCTTTATTTATAGCCTAACTAACAACTAACTACTAGGGGTATTTTTGGAATCTTTTAACAACTTTCCTATTTCCCCTTCTATATACATTTTCAATATTAGGCTTTGGCTCTGGCCTAACCCTATCAATACCCTCCCCTAGAAGAATTAACTTGTCCTCAAGTGGAAACTCAAGGAAC
>NC_032023.1:11135418-11195891 GCF_001865875.1 Lupinus angustifolius
AGGAATCGGGGATTTGGTTGAGGAATGTCATCATACCACAAAACCTCTTTCAGAAACGTAGATCAAATGAGCACATCCAGGAACATGGATTCAGGTATGACACTGCACCCTTTGATTCATATATGTGCGTGAGAATCATGAAATTCAAGATCCTAAGATTGGTATTTCACCAATCATAAGGAATTTCCAACCGTAGTTTCTAAAGGATTTAAAACCATCCCCTAAGCCACCACCCAAACTTTAGCGTTAAAGGGAAGACAATTTCTGAAAACACCGAAAGACTAACAAACATGAAATTTTTAATTGTTCATAGAACGACTTTGATGTCCTCATGGGAACAAAGAAACATGCCGCAAGCATCTTATTATTACATCTATGGAGAAAAATAGTCCCTTCAACCTAGCAACAAAATTTCAATTAAAAAAGCTTACAAAGGATTTCCCACAGCATTTTCTTGTTTTTTCCTCTCTAACTTCAGAAATGTGCATGCCTATAACTTCACTCACTTTCTCTGAAGATGTCTAATAATTTACCTTGCCTTTCTTGCAGGAGGTGCAGTGTCTTCATCATCAGACTGAATATCTCCATACTGCCATATTCCACGCCTGGTGGTCTTCGCTTCTTCCTGGAAATTCTCCAAATTATCAAGCGCCAGCTTTCTTTCTCTTTTGTCCCATCTATTCCTTTTCTCAATCCGAGCAAGTCCTTCCTGGAAATTCCACACGAAAACAAAATGATTAAAGAAGTTTGTTTTGTACTGTATGTGCAATCATCTAACCATATAAGACTTCAAAAGCATTTTAGTTTTCAAGCAAAAAGAGTGAGCAGAAATGAAAACCTGTAAAATGAGAGCATTAACACTAATATCAGAATCGACCGCAACAAGAGTCACAGCAAGAACTGTCCCAGTTCCCTGCCCTTTCACTTTTCCTCCAGTAGTATCTCTCTCCTCAACCTTGGCCCCGAACTCTTTTCCACTGTTTAAAGTGATCTCACTCAAATATTCTGCTGCCTCTTGGCCATAATCCTCTTCCAAGTTTGGAAGCTTTATGTAAGCAAGGCTACATAATTGAGCAAGACCAGGTGCAGCAGACACAGTTGGATCAAGAGGCCGTAACTGACTGTAAGCTACTTCTTCTTGATTACCATAATCAATGTAGAATACTTCAAATTTGTCTTTTGGTGACTCAACTGGTCCTCTAGGTGTGTTGACAATCTACAAAATTTAGTTACGAATTATCAGTATAAAAAACAAAGGAAAGTGATACCATGCAGTATTTCACAAAGAAAATAGCAAATAGAGTAGAAATAGACAATGAGACAAGTAATGGACTAACTATTAAGCATCACATCACTTTAAACTGTAATTGCACGAAATTGCGTAAACGGTGAGGAGAACATATGCATAAAGCGATGCAACTAAATAATTTCAGGCTCATTTTATCATGCCAACAAGAATATAACCATCTGTATACAATAATGGTCTACTTTAAATAGACGGATCCACTCTAGATTAATATTCCTGGTTAAATAAGCTTCCGTAGTTATGCAAAGAATCTATGAAGTACTGATATAGATACATCAAAGCACATTTTTTTGAAAATGTAGGATATAATACACTTGGGATAGGCATATAAAATATGTGCATGAAATTCATAAAACATAATAAGCATATAATCATTGTTCTGAAAATTCAACTAAAGAACATATTTCTTAGAAATTACTAAATACAAAATAAGAGTGTCATATTGTCATAAAAAATCATTGCTTAGAGCTCACAAATAGGAATAATATCGATCTCTTTTAATCCATGATCAACACTAGGCAGATGCATTTCTTCTCTTCATTCTCAATGCAATACACATGTTTTGTCCTTTTTCTCTCACTACGATTTCACTCGATAGATTGAATGTTATGCTTCTCTCCTCTACTTAATTGATTGTGTGTCATGTTTCTCTCTCTTAAATTAAAATGCTCTTGTATGGTAGATTGGGTGTTTGGGAGGTATCTAAAAACATTTTAAGAGTATCGGAGAGGATCTGGAAAGTGTCGGATTTATAATTTAATTATTTTTCAAAAACATAATTTGGATACTTTATCAATAAGTATTATGAAGTATGGGAGAATATAGGTATCTGATACGGTCAAATGGATACGTGAAGAGCGGTTTTCAGGGCACCGGAATCGGTGCTCTGATACCAGTGATAACACCGGTAAAAGAATGCACAAAAGAAGAAGAAGATCCGAACAAAATCGATCCGGAATCAATTGAATTCCGGATACTAATACCTCTTTATTGATTGCAAGATTAGAAGAAAACAATGAAGAACCCTAATTGATTCCCTGAATCAATTACACACTACAAGATTGATTCCCTGAATCAAATCCCCTCCTACTCAATGCTTCCAAAGCTAAACTTCTCTAAAACTAGCTCTTTATTTATAGCCTAACTAACAACTAACTACTAGGGGTATTTTTGGAATCTTTTAACAACTTTCCTATTTCCCCTTCTATATACATTTTCAATATTAGGCTTTGGCTTTGGCCTAACCCTATCAAAGAATGTTGAAGTATCAATGCTTCATAGCAAAGAATCAACAAACAGGACAGTATAAAATATAGACCATAATGATGGAAATATCAATATAAAACCTCCTGGAGAGATCAGGGAGCTACAGGAATTATAAAAATGCAAATGGGGTCTCCAGACTCAATCGTTAAGTGATTTATTTTTCATCAACCCATATTAAATGGTCACATGTTTTGAACCATAGAATGACAATGCCCACCCCAATGTTTAACAAAAGAAGTTGAACTTACCATTGCCCGGTACCAAGAGTTATCAGCAAGGAAATGACAGAGGACTATGTCACCCTTCTTAGGATTAAAAGCACCAATCACAGGAGCTTCCTTAAGGTTCAAAGAAGCAAGCTGGTTCTGAATGGAGACTATCTTTTGATCTCCAATGGTCTGAACATAGAATTTACCACCACCCAAGACTTCTGAGATAATTACCTATGAATAAAAAACAAAGAGGCAAGTCATTCACCATTTTCAAACACATGAAAGTTATTATTGAGACAGCAGTTCATAAGTACCTTGAGCACTTCCTTCTGTTTATTCTCTACAGCTGCCCCGTTGGATACCTCCTCCCCTTCGACAAAGTTTTCCCAGATCTGCAATAAAATTCATCTTGGATCAGTTAACAGGAAAGAATAGTATTAATATCAAACAAAGTTGGGGATCCTGTTTTTACTTTCAGTTTTTGCTTCTTCGCAGATTGTTCGGCCTTCTGTAGAAGGTGAAGATCCGGAATTCTGTCATTGCTGAAGGAGATTTGGAGTTTAGCCAGACCAGCTTCCAGTAGTGTAATTGCCACATTGGTCTTGGACTCCCATAACGATCCCAAGAATGTTCCATTTCGATCAACCGTTTCAACCTCAATCTGCAAACATAAAAGAATATTAAATTAAATAAAACAAAAGCAGCATACAGGAAACTAAAGTTCATAGATGAAATAGAATTACCTCCACATCTCTCTGCATTATCTTTCGCCTCATCAATGCAATTGCTTCTTCAGAGTATGGCTCACCACGACCAGGACATCTTACACCAGATAGTGAGAAAGCAAAGCTGCAAGTTTCTTTTGGAATAAACAATTTGAAACGATGGCCGCTGAGGACATATTCCACAACAGCAGAAGTTTTTCTAATTCGGTGCAGGGAAGGCAAGAAGTCTTTCGCTTTCTTGGCTGATGCCTAATAAAAATAAAGGGGATACAGTTACCCATTTGAGTTATCTTTTATAAACTTCAAAGTAAAACAATACTTGTTATAATTATAAATTTTCTCACCGTGGTCAGGTCAGTTATATGACTTGCTGGAGAATCCTTGCCAGAATGGATCAGTTTCCTTCCAGAAATAGCACGTGATTCGGCAGCAAGAAGAGCATCATAGTAGTTTGATCTCTCTTCAAAGTCACGATGTCTGATGACAGTTCCCAAGCCACGGGAAACTACAAGCTCACCTACATTCACCCCAGTGTGCTGAGCTCCAGCAGGTGGAGCAGATGAAGGGGCATCATCACCATCACCATCACCCTTCGCAGGGGACAACACGAAGACGGATCCAAAATCCATCACTCTAGAATCAGCAGCTCCAGATGGAACTGCAGATCCATCTGTGGGTGCAATCTTTCTAGAATACTCCAGTTGAACATTCACCTGCAAACAGGAGCAGTCAGATATCCACCAATGATATCAACATAGGATGTCAAAAGATATTTTCATACTTGACGACCAATGAGGCGAGTTCTCAAGAATTCCTTTGCTTCACGGGCATAAGGAGCTGGTTTCTCATCTCGCCGAGGATTGCCTATTTTTGGAGACCTAATGCTTGAAAGGTTAACTCGCCTCTCTGCTAGCGGACTGCCAAATGGGATGGAATCATCAGCAACAATGATGCAATCTCCACTGACAACCTCAACCACCTGATAAAATCAACTTCAAATATTATATGCTTAAATCACTAAAGATAGAATATTTACAATAAACAAATGACTGAGAAATGTCTTACCTTGCCAGTAAAATTTTGGTCATGAATAGCCTTAGAGTTTGAAGGTGGTGGTACATAGTTAGTCCAAACCCTCAACCTTGTTTTCTTTGCCTGGAGCTCTGCAGTCTTTAGCCTCCGCTTTGCCTCTTCTTCCATCATATTTGCGCTCCATTCAATATATCTAGCTAAACCCTGTTGGATGGAAACATTGAACGTAGAAAGATTTTCAGTATATTTTGACTGTAATTTTATCAGACCAGATATAAAAAACATCCATAACCACCCTCTAGAAAACTGTCAAGAAAAGAGATTACCTATGAGTGTTGTTGCATTATAACTAAAAGATAAACATGAATCAAAGACTAGAAGAGGATGGCAATTGATAAAACACCGATACTTCAAGAAAACAGTGACAAATATTTGGACACAAAATTCCACCCAAGTAAATATAGGTATTGATGATCTATTTGAAGACTGCTTAGTTTTTAGTATGAACCCAAAGCCAACAGAAATGGCAAGCACAATATTCTCTGTTCAAATTCACGTAGTTGGCTTGTAGTCAATAAAATACTTTGAGGTTCAATACATATTGAATCATACTAATCATATATAATTTAGTTCTTGACATTCAATCTAACGTAAACCAATTAAGGCAGGCTGCAGTATATAATCATGGCAGTGAACATTTCAGATCCAACAAGAACTGATTTTAGACAAAATAAAAATCATGCTAATATCACTAAACTAGTGAACCACATACATTTTCCACTAGCTCCAATGCCAGGTCCTTTGCCGATTCACCATCAGGATAATACACTGATCCAATCAAATTGTTGAACTTATCAACACCTTCAAGAACGATACGAACCTACACAGGCAAATAATATTTAGAAATTTTGCAGAAACACAAAAAGGCAATGTAACTTATAGAAGCTTCATACTCACATCTCGATTCAATACACGCAACTCAGTAAAAAATTTAGCATCAAGTGCAAAAGGATCAGCAACAGTAGTTTCAGCAGATGCTGAAGCTGCAAGTTTTTGGGCAGATGTAAGTGGGCCCTGGGGTTTCCCAGGAGCATCTCCATTAGTGTCATCAGCTGTCACCTCTGATTCAACAACACTTTCTACTACAGCTCTCCTTCCCATTGATGGTGACTGGTGTAGAGGAAAAACAATTAATGGTGTGGATGAAAAATGGTAGCAACAGCAATAAAAATTTGGATTTACGAATATAACTCATGCTGACAATTAACAGAATTCATGAAACATACCTGAATTCCAGCAACAAAAACTTGCACAAACTGAAACTCTGGGAGTAAATAAACCCGGATTGTACTGCCATCACGGACTTGCTCAACAATTGCTTCCATGGGTGCACCCTTGTTTGCAGCTAATAAACCCATAGCATCGAAGTTACTGGAATCACCAATGGCAGAAGGTGGTAGATTTCTGATGGATGCCTCACTAGCACCAGGATCCTGCAATCACCATAGAATCATATTATATAGAGTACCCATGAGAGACTTCTACAGATGAGACAAAAAAAGGTCACTATACATCCATTTTCTATATCATTCTAGCATCATCCTGTCTGATCAATGTAAATGGCATTTGAAGATTTTCATAAAGTGGATAACAAAGCATAAGTTCATTGAGAAATTAAAACTTAACTCTAAAAAATGAACAGGAAAATGGTCATTTCCGTAATACAAAAGTGGAGTACTACATGCAACACGTAAACAGGTCAACTTAGAGACAACGACAAAAGGAACATCTAATTTTTAAGGGAGGGGATCCACTTACTCTAAGAGTACGTTTAAAACCTACTCCACATCCTATTCATCCCTTCTAGGGAAATCTAATGATTGGAATTAGTGAGTAAATCTCAACCATTAGATTTACCTAGAATGGATGGATGGTTAAGATGTGGGGTAAGTTTTTTAAACTTACTCTTGGAGTAAATGGATCCCCTCCCAATTTTTAATGCTTCAGAAACAGCTACCACACATTGATTACAAAGTTCGCGAAATTTTCTTTCATGCTAAAGAAGAAAACTAAAGCAAACACTCAAACAAACCTTGTTCCAGCGACCAAGGCCTTCTTGTTTAGCTTGTTCTTCCAAGCGTAACAACTCTGCCAGGTAAGGACTCGCTTCTCCTTTTTGCTGTCCTTGTTCCCTGACCTGTGTGAATAACATCACAATAAATGCAATTCAGCGACACCGAAAATAATTAAACATAACGCAGGCATCACAATAAATAATATTCAGAAATGCAGAAAATAAATAAAACACAATGCACACATCTACATAAAGCAAACAGTATTCAAATATTTGTTTATTCTACCTTTGCCCACCCTTGAGAAACAACCAGCAATGCAACATTCTTGTCGCCAACAAAAACGGTTCCAAAATCTCGATTAATGGATGGTACATTGTAATCAACCTTGAAAGTCACTTCCTGTTACAACAATAATATATCCTGTCAAAGACCAACACATCATGCCTGATCATAGCAGGAAGAACATATTACTAATTAGCCGCATGTTTAAGCTTAAAGAGGTGATTTTACAAGTGATTTTTTTATAAGCTTAAAGAGGTGATTTTACAAGTGATTTTTTTATAAGCTTAAAGAGGTGATTTTACAAGTGATTTTTTTATAAGCTTAAAGAGGTGATTTTACAAGTGATTTTTTTATAAGCTTAAAAATAAAGCTTCTGAATTTCAGTTTTTTCTCCAATTGTTTTTATTCCTGTAAAAGCCCAATCAAAAAAGTATTGAATTTGTAAATCAAAATGATCATTTTTTCCATGAAAAAAGCCTAAACAAAGTATCCTCGGTATGACCATGAAAAAACAGCAACTCTATTTTTCGCACCTTCCCTATGCAGAGCTTCCTTAGAAACTCTCTACTTTCCCATGCAAATGGCTCGTCCACACCACCTCGTCGTGCCTACCAAATTTGCAACAAAAAAACACAAGAGAAAATTAAACACAAAACACCAATGCAATTAAAACAGAAGAACTATCATTTATCCATAAATAAAGTAAGTAAATAAATATATGATAGACAATACAAAATTGTAGAATTTTCCTTCAAGACATGTTCCTTTCTCTCAAAGGCAAATTAAAAAAAGTCAAATAGGACAAATTACAAGTTCAGGAACAATACAAATTAGCAATAAATTAATAAACACAAATCACCAATGCAATTAACCAGAGGAATTATCATCAATTAATAAAAAACATAATAAACTCAAAATCAAATTATAAAAAAAGTCAAATAGTGAAAAATTACCAGTCTAGGAGCAACAAGAGATGATAAAGTTATGGTCTTTTCAGGCAGTGGACCAGGCTTAGAGCTAGCAATAGCCACAATTACCAAATAGTCCCCAGATGGAACCGCTTTCACTCTTCCCCTGTACCATCCCGTTGCCCCTGATGCCATTTTCACCTACGATCTGCAACAACAACAACAACCTTTAGATGAATCCAAACACAATTTAAAAAAAACATTCAAAATTTCTTAAACCATTTACATCGAATCTTATTATATACATTTGTAGATAAATTAATCAAGCAATAAATAATCAAACTGCATAAAATATAAATAAAAACTCAGATCCAGAAAGTGAGAACAATAATAATCATCAAATGCATGCGACATTTTTAAGCGGAACTATACAGATCCAATTATCCAATATGAAATGCAATTGAATTGAATTGAATTGATCATAGTTATAAACGAATGCAACATCAAATTAAACACTGAATTAACAAATTATTATTATTATGATTATGTATACCTTGAAATTGTTGAATCTAGCTTCAGATCTATGAATGAACACACGAACGATTAAGAAGAAAAAATGAACAAGAGTTTGAGGCGGCGGATCCGGGTGCGAAATATGAGAACAGAAGCTTTATATATAAAACACAAGAACAGAGAGATGAGTTCTGAATTAGTGCCCCTTGTTTTGACAAGTAATTACATTAATGCCAAGCTTAAATCCCTATTAAGGAATATCAGTGTCCTTCTTCTGCAACGTATCCTATATTCAACGTTATATTTTGGGTCATGACGTAGAAATTAGATAATGGTAATATTAGCTTCCTTATAGATAGATTTTCTATTTTTAATTTATTCATTATTAAAAGAAATATTTGTGTGTATAAAATGTTTTTTTATTCCTATGTTTATAATGATAGTTTTTTATTCTAAAAGTGACAATGGTAACTATGTAAATTTTAATTAACATCCATTTATAAAACTTAAGAACTTGAATAATGAAATTTCAATGTCTTCAAATTAATTTGGAATCATCATTTCGTTTTGTGAACAAAATGTACAAAACTTAATTTATGCCTAATTTGGAAAAAATATTATTGAATTAGAAAACTCTCTTTTAATTAACAAGGTGTTGGTCAAATGGTGTAAGACTCAATTAAATCCTAGAAAGATTAAGATGTCAAATGTTCAATTCTTCTGAGTGACAATTATTAGGAGAGATAATCATGCACTCAAAATGAATAAATTCCTTACCCAAAAAAGTAAAAAATACTCTTTGTAATAACAAATAAGAGAAAGCTATCTTCTATGCATCATAGTATGCTTATGGAACCACTAAATAATATAAACATGATGTTATCATTGTTAATATAACAAGAAAGACATATGAATGTGTTAATTGATAAGCCAAAGGAAGATGTTACAATTAGAGATTTCTATAGCATAGAAGGTTTAGGAGCAATTTCAGTAATTCTTTTAGGAGTCCTAATGGTAATGGTGGTAAGGAGGAAGATGTTAAAATTCAAATGTATATACCTATTGTAATAAGGTAGGGCATATTGTCGATGTTTGTTATAGAAAATATGGTTTCTCTTCACACTATAAGAAGGCAGCAATGTAAATGATAATATAAATGATAATGTGGACAACTTTTTGTTGATTATTATGAATTTGTTGATGATTATCATATTGGTGAGATTTTTCAAAAGGTTAATAGAAAATAATCTTTTGTGCATTTCACTCTAGGTAAACATCGAGTCATATTGGCATTGCTACAACAATCTTGTTCTCAACATCTACATTTTCACTAATCAAATAATATCAAAGAATTTCCCAAATTCCTCGGTTATTTTGCACATTTTGTCATATAGTTTCAAATCTATAGATTGGATTCTTAACACTGGAGTAATAGATCAAGTATGTTATTTCTATCAGAATTCTTATCTATCAAAAAATTCAACCCATTTTTGTTAGACTTCTAAATGGAAGTGAAGTTTTACCAAAATTTCAAGGACAATTATGTTATCTAATCATTTTTAGTTGTCTAATGTTCTATACATACCTACTTGTAGTTTCAGCATCATATTTGTGTCAAAATAGCTTCTAGTTTCAATTGCAGACTAATATTTTTTTATACATGAAATGTATAATCCAGGAAGAATCTAAAGAGGCTTATATGCATTGTATGCTAGTAGCTTGTTTAATTGAGTTCTTGATTGTTTAACTGATGTTCCCGATTGCCTATTTGGCACAAGAAGTTTGGTCATCCCTTTCACCATAAACTTTCATGTCTTGAGTAGGATTATTCCTTTTATTTTATGTACTACATATGTTATTTTTCCAACAAAAAAAAAAGAAGTTACCTTTCAAATAAACAAATCTGAATTTGTCTATTATTTTGATATAATAAACATTGATATTTGGGGCCAATTTCAATTCCTTCTATTCTAGGAGACATGTACCTTCTTAGTGTTTTAGATTATAAATCAAGATACACCATGATATTCTTAATGAAATTGAAGTCAGAAAAATCTATAGTATCCAAAATTTTGTCACTCTCATAAAACACAATTTGATAGCAAATTGAAGTGTATGAAGTTAAATGATGGCTTAAAGTTTAACTATTATTATTATTATTATTATTATTATTATTATTATTATTATTATTATTATTATTATTATTATTATTATTATTATTATTATTATTATTATTATTATTATTATTATTATTATTATTATTATTATTATTATTATTATTATTATGTTTCTTAGGCTTTGTTTGGGAATTAGGAGGGAAAGAGAAGGAAATAGATCAAGGGGTTAGGAAGGGAGAGGAATGGAAGGAAAAATGAAGGAAATCATATCCCTTGTTTGGGAGTATGAAACTTAGATGAAGGAGGATAAACTAATGATAATGTAAGAATATTTTTTTATTTTCCATTAAAAATGTAATTAACAATGAGAAATCGACAATAATATATAATTATATATTATTACTAAACATATTTAGTTATTTTGATATTTTATCTCCAAAAACCCTCATATTTGGGGAACTTTAAAAATAGACATATGAAGAGTTTTGGAGGGATTAAAAAACCCTCTAAAAATTTCCCCTCTCCTTGATCCAACTCCCAAACAAGGGGAAGGCTTTCCAAAGTTATCCCTTTCTTTCCCTTCCCATCCAAAACCCCACTCCCAAAAAAGGCCTAAGTGAATTATTCATCAAAATAATTGTGTTAAAACACATAACAAAATGATGTTGTTGAGAAAAAATATCAACACATTCTAGGATTTGCTAGATCAATAATGCTTTACTATTCTTTACCAAAGCCTTTTTGAAACTATGTTATCAGTCATGTTTTCTTATTTGATTAATAGTCAACCTACTCCCTATCTTGACTAGAAATCTAGATGTTAGGTTTTGTTTAAACATGATCCAAACATTATTGTGTTGGGGTTGGTTGTTTCTGTTTTGCTTCAACATTGGTTGCAAATAGAAAGAAGTTAGACGTTATAGCAAGGGAATGTGTCTTCCCTAGTTTTAAAAATCATATAAAAGGGTATTTATTGTTTGATCTCAAGTCTATCGTTGTTCAAGAAATGCCAATTTCTATGATCATATTTTTCCTTTCTCTATCATTTCTCATTTTTGTCCATTATAATCTAATTCTCTTCCTCTGCCTATTTCTAACTTCAATTCAACTAAAAACTACTTAGATTTCCCATAAAACAATAATTCATCTCCAATTGTTACATTTGGCAATCCAATTGCCTATATCCCTAGAAATGGTGAGAATATCATTTAAGAAGTTCCATTAGGCATAAATATCATCTAACCTAACTACAAGACTGTCATTGCTTATTTACCTCTTACTCAACACTTGTTATCTCAAACAAAGTCGAGTATCTTTATCACAATTTTTGTCTTATGATAATTTGTCTCTCATGCACAAAAGTTACACTTGTATCATATCTAGTTGCATAAAGCCTAAGTCTTACATAGATGTTGTCAATCATGAATGTTGGAAGATTTATATTTCCAATGGGTTACAAGCCTTACAAAAGAATAATTCATGTATACTTACTACTCTAACAACGCACAAAAGAATCATAGTGTGCAAGTGGGTTTTGAAGGTCAAACATCATGTAGATAGAACTATCGAGAGATACAAGGTTAAATCGATAACTAAGGGTTATACTCAAATTGTTCGAATAGACTACCTTCAAACTTTTAGTCTTATTGTGAAGATGACAACCATAAGAGTCCTTCTTGCACTTGAATATGCTAATGAGTGGCATCTTTATGAGTTGGATGTTAACACAACTATTTTACACGATGATCTCTTGGAAGAGGTCTATATGAAACCTCTCACAAGGCTTACAATCTTATACTCTTCTCTTGTGTGCAAACTTCAAAAATACCTTTATGGTTTAAAGCAAGCAAGATGGTAGTGGAATGTAGAACTTATTGTTGTCTTGCTTCAATCTGGTTACTCACAACCTAAAGTTGATTAATCCTTATTTACAAAACCTATCTAAATTAAATATATTACGCTTTTGCTTGACACAAAGTTTAGTATCAAGGATCTAGGGATACTCAAGCTCTTCTTAGGAATGGCATTTGCTATGTTTGCTTCTAGTATAAATTTGTGTCAATGGATGTATGTGTTGGACATTCTTCATGACAATAGACTTCTAGGATCAAAGTCTTGTTCAACACCAACGAATAGTAATGTCAAGATCCATATTGGATCTGGTTCACCACTTTCAGATCCTACCCTATATAGAAGGCTTATTGGTAAACTAATCTACATCACTCACAATAGACCAAACATCTCTTATGCAATTGGATAACTTAGCCACTTTCTTGTTGCACCCACACAAGATCATTATTAAGCTGGTGTAAGAGTTTAAAATATCTCAAGAATGCATAATTAAAATATCACAAGATCTTTCCTACTTCTTCTAAGATAACTTTAAAGGGTTTTAGAGATTCAGATTAGGAATCTTGTATTGGCACAAGAAGATCCATAATTGAATTTTGTTTTTTCTTGGTAATTCTCTCATTTCCTAGAAAAGTAAAGTACAAATGACTTTCTCTAGGTTATCTAAAAAAGCAAAATGTAGAGCTTTGGCTTTAGCAAGATGTGAAGCAAAATAACTGACATATATTCTTCATGATTTGCAAGTTTCTCACATCAACCCATCCTTATTTATTCTGATAATCAATATGCCTTACACATAGATAATTAATTAGGAATATCCATAATTACTCAATCCCCTCTTTCAAATTACCTCTCAAACTCTTTTTTTTCCTCTTTACTCACTTATCATCTTGCTTTTCTTCATCTTCCATTGATTCATCTATTCTTTGACTTCAATGGAAGTCATCTTTCATCTATGGCCATCAAAACCGACAAATAAAAATTGTACAATAATTAGGTCTTTATTGATCAAATAACTAATATAAAAGGAAAATCTACTAAATAAATGTAGAACATAAACTGGATTTTTCCTGTAAAATAATTAAAATTTTATTTTACCTACACTCATTAAAACCTAATTTAATAATTCTGGATATAACACAAGAGGCTTGAGGGAAGCAAATAATGTCACTTTCACCATTATTCTATTTAGTATTCACACAACAACATACCATAAAGCCAAAATCTGACTATCCTATTTAGTATTTATCAGTATCCATGTTGTAGCATATGTTGTACAGTATGTTAGCACAATCCATAACAACAATCATGACATACTTTTGTATGTGTTTCCACAAAGACAAGCATTATGTACTTTGTTGGAATTTGCAGAAAATAATGATGTCTTGAAGTGAAATGAAAAAATTCACTAGTCTCACTTTGCTTGGAGGAGGGAAATTGAAAGGATTTATAAGCCTTAAGTTGCGGCCTAACATTCTTTTTAATAAAATATTTATTTATTTATTTAATTTTTTGGGCCTTTTAGGCTTGGACCGTGTGCTGACCAAGTCAACACACACATGCAACAAGGAAATAGTCATTAGAGGAGATCTCGACCATTATGATAGAGCTGTTGGTAACAGAGTCGTTGGTGAAAGAGTCATTGGAGGCCTCAGACTATAAATAGAGGTTTCATTCCCTCATTATAATTTACACCAAGTTGAATGTGTTTACCTCTCAACTTCTCTTTCTCCCCTCTTATATTCTGTCGACGCATTTCCGACAACTTTCTCCCTCTTTCTTTCTGTGACACTTGAGAATTGACACATACAGTCAAAGTGAGAATTTTGAGAATTAACAATGGTAATCAATATTGTAGAAAAAAATTGACATGAGTAGCCATACTGTGGGAATACGAGAATTGGTAATGGTAGTCATATTGTGGGTGTATTCGAAAGCGATTCTTATAGTGCAGTAAGAAATCATAAAATAGAGAATTGGAATGTTTTATCCCGTGGATGGTGTGGTTGATAGTCTACTTGTACAATTTTAGCAGTACCACGAAATGTTTTAAAGAGTGACCTGGTCGTGACTCAACCAGTAACGATTGTTTTGTGTCATTCATGATTGTTGTGAGTTACAGTAACAACATACTTTTAATGTGCTTTTTAGCACAATCCGTTGTACAACAATAAGAAAGTGTGCTTATGTGCTTTTGTTTCCCAAAAAATGTGTTAGATGATTTTTTTATTACACATGAATTCATACATTGTTTATTAGTTATTTTCACGAACACTTTATTTATGTTATATTCTTATTTTTTTGATTAATAATTATTTAGTATTGTAATATCATTACTCCATATTAGGAGTGTAGTTATTGACATTGTATTAATATATATTATTGAATATGTTAGATGAGTCTTATGATTCAATGGGATGTGAATATTTTAATATGCATTTCGATTAATTTGTATTAGGATAAGACTTATGTACGGTACTTTATGTGTTAGTGGTACTGGTAGCCTATAATAACTTGACATGTGGAATTTTTATCACATTATTAGGTTAATTTAACAATATGTTTACTCTATTTTTTCCATTAATCCCCTACCCCACACATGTATTCTCCATCAACCTTCACATTACCTCATGTAAATTCTCTTCACCATTACAAATCATATGAACTTATCTCTCCATTAATCTTCACATTACCCCAAGTTTTGTGATACCCACTTAACACTATTCTAATTATGGAAAGAGAAAGTATGAAAGAGTAACATGAAATTAATCTAGGATTGTATTTGTTTTACTAATTCAAATAAATATTTTTAATGGATCAAAACAATTTATTAGGATTGTATTTGATTTTCATTAGAGAAGAATATGTCATTGTTGCTATAGTACAACAAAAACTCAAGTCCAACTGAGACAAGTTTGTGGAGTGCACAAAAGAAGAAAGAGGAAAAATTACTTATTGATGAGTTCGTAGTAGTGGTTCTTTTAGAGTTATTATTACTCACAAATGTGAAAAAGCATTATAGAGAAGAAATACGTAACTATGATGAGAGCATATTTATTGTGTCATAAGTTATGTCATTGTATGTGTGTCATAAGTTACGTCATTGCATGTACCATTGACATGTGATTGAGATTGTTTTACTAATTCAAATAAATATTTTTAATGAATCAAAACAATTTATTAGGATTGTATTTGATTTTCATCAGAGAAGAATCTGCCATTGTTGCTATAGTGTGACAAAAACCCGAGTCCACGTGAGACAGGTTTGTGGGAGTGCACAAAAGAAGAAAGAGGAAAAGTTACTTATGGATGAGTTTATAGATAGTGGTTCTTTTAGGGTTATTATTACTCACAAATGTGAAGAAGCATTATAAAGAAAAAGTACCACAACTATGATAGGAGCATATTTATTGTGTCACAAATTAGGTCATTGTATATATCATTGACATGTGATTGATTGAAAAAATATATTTAAGTTAAAAAATTAATAATTAACTCAACTATAACTTTGAATGAGAGAGACAATGGGACATATCATGGACGAAATAATAAAAACATAACGGTGTCAAAATTTCAGTTAAAAAAATCCACATTTCATTTTATAATAGGCTATCAATACCACTAGCAAACAAGATACTATACCTAAATTTTATCATTTGTATTAATACATATTATTGAATATGTTAAGCCATTATAATTATTATATTCAATTAATAAAATTTACATCAAAATTGATCTAAATACATTTACCCAACACAATAGACTTTAATGTGGAAACAACACATTAGTGGAGCCTTCCCAATCCAGTATCATCTCAGTGTAAAAAAATATTCGAATCAATATAATAATATCAAAATACAGTAATCTTTGTATTTTTTGATTTAGTTTGAGATGATACTTTTATCAAAAGTTAAAAACAAAAACAAAATTTGTCTATCACAGACTGAAATAAGTCTATTGATCATAATGAAAAAAAATCATTTATCCATTATAGTGTAACAAAGTGTCATCTGAAAAAAAAAACTTTATTGTAACCACTGATTACAAATGAAGAATATTTTGGTGTGCTCAAGATCAAAACCACGTTCCACGTTCAAGACCACATCTACTGATAACACTTGCCCAAATGCGTCGATTGAAGAAATAATTTGACCACATATACTAATCATGCACAAAGGCACATTCGAAGATAAAGAAAAGCTTATTAATAAGTGTTTTTTATGGTATTTTAATGGAGCATTGGTTCTTGTGAAAGATCTCGGTGGTAGTTGCATGCCTAAGAATATGACAAAGGATATAGAAATATATAACATCTATAATACAACAAGAATGGTTTAATTGTGTTTAATAAATTGTTCGTGGTTAATTTAGTTTTATTTTAATTAGAAATACATATGTGATATTGGAATTAGAATTATTAGTCTTTAAAAGATATAGATTTGTAATTTCAAACACACACAATTGAAGCATCATAGAAGGTTTTGAATACTTTACTTAAGAATAGAGTTCATGACTATAACATAATCATGTTAAAGTAAAAGAGTAAGAAAATGAATACCATAATGCAATTGCCCCATCATTCTTTTTTATACTTAACAACGTTATACAAAAAAATGTTGGAATTTCCTTATGATTGGTGAAATATCAATCCTAGGATCTTGAATATCATGATTCTCACACATAATATAAAATAAAGATACAAAGTCATACTTGAATCTCTGAATTCATATTCTCTGATCTACTCCTTTTGATATACCTTTTGAGAGAGTTTTGGTATGATGATCTTCATCAACCAAATCCTTAATTCCTTTTGGGACCTTCATTTTCTCTCTGATGGGGAGAGGTGAAAACTATTTGTGATTTGGTGTATATGGGGACCATAACCTTCCTTATGCGTTAACTTATAGGGTTCCCAGTATCCCCTATAGGTTAACCTGATGGGTATCCACTCATTAAGCTCATATCCATTATCAGCTTTTTAGAAATCTAAGGGGTGCCCGTAATTAGATCACTTATAATGTAACCCCGGAAATAAATAGCTGATATCATTGTATCAAATATATGATGTCCACTTTAATTAGAAATTATAAATTTCTAACAATATCCCACTTGTGCTTCATATCTTCCTGAAACAATTATATGACAGGTTCTTTAGGCGCGCATTCATATGCTATTTACGTTTAGACTTCTCCTTAATACAATCTGGTTCATCTCATATATTAACTATGGAACCACCACAACTTTTATCATATTTAAGTGTGACTCGACCACAATGATCACCATATTAATATACTCAATGACATAGATCAAATATGGATGAGTGACATGGAAATTTCATGCAATGTGATCTCAAACATGTCTATTTCCAACTGGTCCTTCTTTATTCTTTAGTGAGATCAATCCAAAGTCTTTAATTGCAACACAATTGTTACAATGCACAATTTCAAAATGAAACAATAAACCATCAACTTTATTATGCATAAAAACTGTATATAATATCCAAAGCAAAACATAAAACATACAAACTCCCACTGAACTAAGGTACCCTGAGGAACAACACTCATATGAGCAACATGCTCGTGAAAGACTTTAGGTACCAAACCCTTAGTCAGTGGATCAGCTAGCATAAAATTTGCCCCTATATGTTATATGGAAACTTGTCCATTTTGAACACTTTCTTTAACAACCAAAAATTTTATGTCAATGAATTTTGACTTTGTAGAACTCCTATTGTTGTTGGAGTAAAGAACCGCGGACTTGTTGTCACAATAAATCCTCAATGGTCTTTCAATACCATCGACCACACGTAAGCCAGTGACAAAATTCCGCAACCATATGACATGGTCTGATGTTTCAAAACAAGCCATGAACTTCACAACCATGGTTGAAAGAGCTATAAGTGTCTGTTTCGCAGACTTCCAAGATATAGCACCTCCAACCAATAAAAACATATATCTAGATGTCGAGTATCTACTGTCTAGACATCCACCAAAGTCGGAGTCAGAGTACCCAATGATCTCTAAATTCTCAGACCTCCGATAAGTGAGCATGTACTCCTTTGTTCTCTTCAAGTAACACATAACACATTTGCTGCCTTCCAATGATGCATTCCACGATTACTAAAATATCTGCCCAAAACTCCCACAACAAATGTTATGTTGGGACATGTGCAAACTTGAGTATACATTAGACTTCCTACTGCAGATGCATAAGGAATCTTTTGCATCTCGTATCATTCAAGGGCATTGTTGGGGCACTTTTCGCGACTAAACTTGTCTCCCTTAGCTATAGGGGTATCCCCTGGTTTACTGTCTTTCATGCCAAATCTATCTAGAAATTTATCTATATAGATATCTTGTGATAACCTTAGGATACNNNNGATCTCTCAGTATCTGAATACCTAATACAAAAGAAGATTCCCCAAGATCTTTCATTTCGAAATTCTTCGTTAGAAATCTCTTGGTCTCATGCAATAGTCTCATATCACTGTTAGCAAGCAGTATATCATCAACATATAATACCATGAGGATAAATTTACTTCCACAGAACTTATGGTATACACAATCTTCAACTTTATTTGCCTCAAAACCATACGAGGTAATAACTTGATGAAATTTGTGATTCCATTGACGAGAAGCTTGTTTAAGCCCATATATGGATTTCTTTAATTTGCATACCATAGACTTTAAACAAACTGACACAAAGTTTTCTGGTTGCACCATATAGATCGTTTCCTTAATGTTACCATTAAGAAACGCAGTTTTAACATCCATCTGATGTAGCTCTAAATCAAAATGAGGCACTAGTGCCAATATTATTCTAAAAGAATCATTCAAAGAAACTAGAGAGAATGTTTCTTTATAATCAATGCCTTCTTTTTGAGTGAAGCATTTAGCTAATAGACGAGCTTTATATATGTCAATATTACCTTTCGTATCCTTCTTGGTTTTAAATATCCATTTGCAACCAATAGGTTTCGCACCTTCAGGTAATTCGACAAGATCCCAAACGTCATTATCATGCATAGACTTCATGTCATCCTTCGTGGCATCGATCCACTTTTGAGAGTTAGAACTTTTCATGGCTTGACAAAAGTTCAATGAATCATCTTCTATTAACCCAATGTCATCCTCATGTTCTTGAAGAAATACAATATAATCATCAGGAATTGCATTTCTCATCTCTCTAGTGGATCTCCTTAATGGCACTTCTACTTCTTGAGGTTACTGAATTTGTTCTATAGGTACTTGAGGGAAAGCCTCATTGTTGTCTTGTTCTGAAATATTGTCAGGGACAATATTCTGAACATTATCTTCTATTACCGAATTTATTCCTTGAATGGTAATAGGCACAAGAACTTGTTCACTATTAGTGATAGGTTCTTCCTCAAAGACAACATTTCATAGGTTCTTTTCCTTCTCAAAATCAACTTCCTCAAGAAATCTTGCATTTCCCGTCTCAAAAAAGAGTCTTGGGATCATAAAATTTAACAGCTAACAGTTCTAGAGTCCAGTTTTCTTTCATGCAGTCATTAAGGCCGCGCCTCAGTTGGACAACCCCAAATGTGCAAGTGTTTCAAGCTTAGTCTTTTATTAGTCCAAAGCTCATATGAGGTTTTGTTAACTGCTTTACTTGACACCCTATTAAGGATGTAAACTTCAGTCTTTAAAGCTTCCCCCAAAGAGACTCTAGTAAGGAAGAATGACTAATCATACTTCTCACCATATCCTTAAGAGTTCAGTTTCGTCGCTTAGCAATACCTTTCATGCTAGGTTTGCCTGACATAGTGTATTGCAGAACAATTTCACACTCTCTTAGGAAAAGTGCAAATAACCCTAGACGTTGTTCTCCTGATCCATCATATCTGCCATAGTATTCACCACCACAGTCAGATTTGACAACCTTAATTTTCTTTCCAAGTTAAAGTTCAACTTCAAACTTGAAAGACTTGAAAACATCCAAGGATTGAGACTTCTCATGTATAAGATATAGGTAGCCGTACCTAGAGTAATCGTCTATGAACGTAATAAAATAATATTGTCCATTCCATCAAGCCATAGAAACTGCGGTCTTTAAAGCTTCCCCCAAAGAGACTCTGGTAAGGAAGAATGACTAATCATACTTCTCACCATATCCTTAAGAGTTCAGTTTCGTCGCTTAGCAATACCTTTCATGCTAGGTTTGCCTGACATAGTGTATTGCAGAACAATTTCACACTCTCTTAGGAAAAGTGCAAATAACCCTAGACGTTGTTCTCCTGATCCATCATATCTGCCATAGTATTCACCACCACAGTCAGATTTGACAACCTTAATTTTCTTTCCAAGTTAAAGTTCAACTTCAAACTTGAAAGACTTGAAAACATCCAAGGATTGAGACTTCTCATGTATAAGATATAGGTAGCCGTACCTAGAGTAATCGTCTATGAACGTAATAAAATAATATTGTCCATTCCATCAAGCCATAGGAAAATGACCATATATATCTATATGTATTAGTTTTAAGACATCTTTAGCTCTTTCAGCACCTAACTTCCTTTTGTTTGTCTGTTTTCCCTTTATGCACTTAACACAAACCTCAAAGTCTGATAAATCTAAAGGGTCAAGAATTTCATCCGACACAAGTTTTTGAATTCTTTGTTTAGATATATGACCTAAACGTTTGTGTCATAAGGTGGATGAATTCTCTTTGAATTTTCGTTTTGTACCACGTGAATTTGTTTTTAGTATTTCATTAGTGGAACTGGAAACATCAAGCATATACAGATTATNAAGAACCAGAACCAACAACATTTGAATTTTGATAGAGACTAACTTTATTATTTCCAAAAGAACAAGAAAAACCAAATTTGTCCAAGCTGAAACCACTAATTAAATCCCGCCTAAAAGACGGTACAACAAATGTCTCAAATAAATCTAAATGAAAACCAATTCTTAAACATAATCTAAATGTTCCAATAGCCTCAACTGCAACACTTTTGCCATCGCCAACAAAGATGAATCTTTTATCATCACTTGCTTGTCGGCTCCACAAGCAACCCTGTATAGTGATACTAATGTAAGTAGTAGCACCAGAATCTACCCACCAAGTATCATTGGGTACAAAAGCCAAATTAATTTCAGAACAAACAAAAGTTAGAAATTTACCCTTCTTTATATGCCATGAGGCATATTTAGGATACTATTTCTTCACGTG
Organism: Lupinus angustifolius; assembly: GCF_001865875.1. NCBI lineage: Eukaryota > Viridiplantae > Streptophyta > Magnoliopsida > Fabales > Fabaceae > Lupinus > Lupinus angustifolius. The sequence goes on from NC_032023.1 coordinate 11,156,901, forward strand.
TCCTTGCTTCTTACAGAAGTAACATGTAAATTCCTCATTACTCTTCAATTTCTTTTGCTGAGAAGACCCTTTTGCAATATCCTTATTGCTCTTCCTTTTCTTATTTTGAGGGGTCATAGCCAAGTGAGTACTTTCAGTCTTATGTCTCTACAACCTCTCTTCCCCTTGCACACAGTGAGATATAAGCTCATTAAGGGACCATTTGTCCTTTTGAGTGTTATAACTCACTTTGAATTGCCCAAAGTGTGTAGGAAGAGAGATCAAAACTAAGTGCACGAGAAGGTCATCACCAAGCTCTAACTTAAGTGACTTGAGTTTGGATACGAGATTAGACATCTCCATAATGTACTCCCTTATGTTCCCTTTGCCTTTATACTTCACGGAGATGAGTCTAGCCAAAAGGCTACTCATCTCCGCCTTTTCATTCTTGGCAAAGAATTGTTCTATTTCTTCAATGAACTTCCTTACACTTTCACCCTCAGATATAGAGCTCCGAAACGCATATGGAATAGAGTTTTCCATGATCATCAGACACATTCGGTTAGAGCGTTCCCATTTCTCAATTTTAGCCTCATCGAGGTTTTCCGCAGTGGAAATGGGTTTCTCCACACAAAGTGCCAGATCCAAATCCATACAGCCAAGAATAATTTATACGGCTTCCTTCCAGACCTTAAAATTTTTCCCATTCAGCAATGGATGTCACTAATTTGAGCAGAAAAATTTGCAGCATTGGTAAAAGACACTGGATCCACATAATGAAGAATTAATAACATGTTCAAATCTAAACAAACAAGTTATGTAATATATATAAAACAAGACATGTTCACATAATAGACCCATCACAAGATACTTATCACAACATAAATATATAGTCTTTGGACAGAGAAATTAATTCGTAAGTGGTACTCTCAATGTAATGATCAAATATTAATAATTAGTTCTGTCAAACAATAGTCTTTCTTTGGACCGACTACTATTCACATGGAAAAAAACTTTATAATTGTTACATATTTATCATCACAGGTATGTTATTATTTGGCCAAATTGTGTCTTCCTTTGGGCCGAACACAATTCACATAAATAATCTCATACTCATCTGTGTAATTTCAATTAATTTCCGCAATTAAGGTTACTTTGGCAACATATTGCATCAATTAATTTAAAATAATTACCAGACAAAAGAAAAACAATATGGGTCCATTACAAAAAAATATATTTAATCCATATGATCACAAGAACAAAAACTTATACTAGTGCAAAATCAATTAGTGATTGGGTGTTGCACCCATCACCAAGACATTACATTAATATGAAGCATACCAAGTTTGAATAATGTGCATAACCTTTCAATCATACTATATTGCAGCGTGAACAAAAAAAACTTGATACAAAAAAGTTTAAATACCATGAATTTTTGTTTTGTTTTGTTCCACATAGTAAAAATGCAGCTTGTACATTTCAAGTGTTCTCTCTAACCAAGACTCCATATAAGAAACCATACAAATCAAAATTGTATAATAAATTGAATATGTACAATAATTATAAAAGCAATATATAAGCAAGACAAATCACTTTCGGTAAATAGCAATTCTCCAGAATCTATTGTCTTTATAAGCATCTAACGTGATAATGTAATCACCTAAATAAAAACAAATTATGGCAATTATGTTGTACATATAAGTCTCATATCTTGAAACAGAAGCATAAACAAGTGATCTTGAATCGCATCAACATAATGGAACATAACATATATCTGCGTTAAATTTTATACTTGAACATCATTGTTTATGTAGGTTCTTATAATGTGGTAATCACAAATAGAATCAAAATAATATTTAATACATATTCAACATTGCATATGAAATCCCAATTCTTTATAACATAACAGCGGAAGCATAATTCAATAATCCCCAAATTAAAATTAGGGTTCATACAAGATTTGGGAAAACACCCTTAATGGAGAATCATAAAAAATTAAGAACCTATGCTCTGATACCACTTGTTGGGATTTCCTTATGATTGGTGAAATATCAATCCTAGGATCTTGAATATCATGATTCTCACACATAATATAAAATAAAGATACAAAGTCATACTTGAATCTCTGAATTCATATTCTCTGATCTACTCCTTTTGATATACCTTTTGAGAGAGTTTTGGTATGATGATCTTCATCAACCAAATCCTTAATTCCTTTTGGGACCTTCATTTTCTCTCTGATGGGGAGAGGTGAAAACTATTTGTGATTTGGTGTATATGGGGACCATAACCTTCCTTATGCGTTAACTTATAGGGTTCCCATTATCCCCTATAGGTTAACCTGATGAGTATCCACTCATTAAGCTCATATCCATTATCAGCTTTTTAGAAATCTAAGGGGTGCCCGTAATTAGATCACTTATAATGTAACCCCGGAAATAAATAGCTGATATTATTGTATCAAATATATGATGTCCACCTTAATTATAAATTATAAATTTCTAACAAAAAAAAAATCATGCTCAATTATTACATAAACATGCATATATATCATATGATTCTTTCTAATCTATCATTTATAAGAGTTTAGTTTTGTTTGCCCGTCTATCATTATATGATCCAAAATCTTCAAATTTAATTTTTTTCCAAAATCTTCAAATTTAATTTTTTTCCAAAATCTTCATAAGGTTGTGTGATTGTTAAGGCGGGAGAGTTTAAGGAATATAGTGAAGGAGGTTGTGAGTTCGAGTCTGGAGAAGGGGTGAAGTAAAGGAACGAGGTTGTGGGTTCGAGTCTAAAAAAGGAGTGGAGTAAAGGAGGCTAAAAGTTCGAATTTCACCCACAACAAATACTAACATTTGCAAATAAAAAATTAAGTGATAATCCTTACAATGTGTCCCATATCATTTACCACCATATATTTACCCTTGATTACAGGTATTACATCTAATCCCTTGATCTCTACTATCCAATACTTTGAAGAAAAAAATCCCAAAATTTAGCTTTAGCTGGTCTTGCCCTTCTTTACTAGGTTCACCGGGTTGTTGAAAAGTTTCATGGTCCTCATGCTCAATCACATTATTGATAAGCTCATTTACAATAGCAACATCAACAACGTTATGTGAACAAATAATCTACAAGCCATAAGATAATCAATTTTATCATTGTACCATGCTTTGCGCTTATCGACAAAAACCAACATTATAATATATGATGATTAAAGATTTTGCAATTGGGAGTAACCAATTCGATATTCCATTTTGCAAGTGTGCAAGGTAGAAAAATAATGTTAGGTAAAAATTGTGAATCTCAGTTGTTCATATTTGTTTTTAGGTTGTACTAGTGTCTTAAAGATCATATAACCTCATTATTGCTATTATTTTTTGTCCTTATTTCTTGTCTCATCCAATAAAAATATGTCACTTAATTAAAAATAAAAATCATAAAAATATAAAATAATAGTTTTATATTATTTGGAGAAAAATATTTAATTAAAAACATGAGACATACTTATTTTAAAACCGAGGATCCCTTTTCTCAACCTAAATGGCTAATGGGACATTCATACCATGAACTTGTCCCTCTTTCAATTATGGTTAGAGGTCTTAATCAAATTTGTGGATAGTCCAAGCAAAATAGACTAAGTAATTTTATTTATGGAAAAATAAAAATAGACTAAGTAAAAAATACCATATGCATGTCCTTTGCCACTATTTCCAGTCCCCTCAGACCCATTATCTCTCCCTTGTTTTCATTAGTGGCTGAGTATATTTTCTGTTCTAAAGAATGTCACACTTATAATTGATTAAAAAAAATATTTGATTATTAACTTTTTAACAACAATTTTTTTTTCAACCAATCATGAATGTTGACACATTGAGTGGCACACTTCCTGACAGATCAAATATACTTCCATTAGTGGCATGCTGACATAGTCATTGTCCAAGTTTCTTAAACATGTAGATTTTTTCTTTCTTTCTCTTTTTTTAGTTTTAGTTTTTGAAAGAGTGTTGAGTATTGTATTTTCTTATACTCTTGTATAAACACAACAGTTTAGTTTATTAACCATGACCTTAGGAGTTGATCTTTTCTGTTATAAGACATAAAACATCATTTTCAAGTAAAATTTCATTTTCTAAATAACACCTTAGAACATTTACTTTATTCTTTTTGAAAACAAAAATTGATTGATTTTTTTAGTGTTGCCAATTTGAACGGGTTTCATGAAATCACGTGTGGATTTTTCTAATCATTTTTAAGGCAAGATTGTCAGCCTGTAATCACCTTAGAACATACATCCCAACAAAACTTTGTCCGGTGTAGCGGAAGCGATTGTTATGCAGTGTTAACAACAAAAATCTAATAATGTATATAGAATAGATAGAAGAGAAAAACAAGAGAATTTGGTAACAGGATCGGCTAATTGTGTCTACGTCCACGAGAGCGTTGATCGACTACCAAGATATTATTAGAGAATAAGAATTACAAGTCCTAGCAAACCCATAAACCCAAGTGCCCATGATGTGTTTCTATTTAGTGTTTATATCTTGTGCACATTACAACAAGGAACTTGAGTCCAATATATAATATTGATATTCTACTCTATTCTAATACTAGGCAATGTGTAACTTCATATAATAACATATTTCAAACTTTCACAACAATCTCCACCTTGATTGAAATAGACGAATATCTCGCTCCTTAGGAAATTAAATCGACAAAAGAATCTCCACCTTAGCGAATATATGACTCCACATTGCTCAATGCCTAATTCTCTTTAACAACTCCTCCACATAAGAGTCTGCTCTCCTACATCATAAACCTTATGAGTATCATTGACGATGTTACCAAGAGCGTAGCTCTCCAAACTTCTAGTGCAGTTTCCTGTACCGCCATCAAATGAAACATGTCGTCTAGCCACCTATTGCTAGGAAGTCATTCGATATATAGAACATCTACACAAAAGTTCACCAACATTCGTTCTCTTTAATACTCAGTCAAACTGAACCTTTGAGTTTCCTTGGAAAGCCTCAACCGCTATCACAATTGTCTACTCTGACAATCCTAGTTCAAAAAAACTATCTTACTCCACCATAAGGAGTATACCACAACACACACCTTGCGTCAATGCTAACTAATGCATGTGTCACATCCATGCATATAAGCCAGTGCCCATGTCACACCCTACTGTAAGACTACGATTGCAACTAAGAGGGAGAAGTGAATTAGTTGACTAGAAATTATGACTACTTTTTCTGCAAAATGAAGAGTTAAAGTGCAGCGGATAATATTGTAGAAAATAAACAAGAATAAATCAAAGAGGTAAGGGAGAAGAGAGTACACAAGGATTTTATACAAGTTCACATTCTTGTCCACCGAAGGCTACGTTCAGTACTCTTGCAGCACAAGAGATTTTCCACTAAATATTAAGAGTTGTAATTACAATATCTCACCCCCGAGATCTCTATGTACCTTACACACTCACTAATATTCATCACCTTGAAAAAAACCTTTCCAAGTAACTCTATCCCCTTTCTATTCAAACCCTGTGAAAGAAAGTAATTATAATAAATGAAGAATTTGAATGATGGCTTGAATTGCCTTTACAAGTATGAAATATAATAACACTTGCGATCCAATCAACTCTTTTGTATACTTAGTAAATAATGTTATTTTAAGTTTATATAACTTTGAAACACTTTACTTTAAGCAACTCAGAAAAATAGCTTTGAAAGTTTGAGTTCAAGTTGCTAGAAGTGCAGAAAACTATTTCAGAAAAGTGTAGGAAAGTTGTGAGAAAAGTGTGAAAGAGTTGTTCAAAGTGTTTTTGTCATTGTGTGTTCAAATGCCTTTAAATAGGCATTCCAATCAGTCATTCTGCCTTTATGAAAGAGTAGGAATTGTTTGGAATGAAGACATTTTGTTTGGGATGAAAACCCTTGAGTTTCAAATATGAAAAACTGGTGTAACAACTCTCAGTAATCGATTACAGCAAGTGGGTAATCGGTTGCCCAAACGTGACATTTTGAAAAATTATATTGAGTAATCGGTTACTCACTTGAGTAATGCGTTACTCAAACTCTTTGTCCAACAGTGAATTAAAATTCACTTAGAGTAATCGGTTACTGAAATTTGAGTAATCGGTTACTCCAATTTAAATATTGTTGGATAACTAATTCTCACTCATGTAACCTGTTACTCAAATTTCATTAACATGTTACACATTATTTTGAAAAATGTTTTTATTTAAAACTTGAAGTGTTTCAATTCCTTTTAAAATATTTTGAGCATTACTACTTTAGTATATTAAAGAGTATATGATAGAAGTACCTATTTAGACTTAGACTAATTGTCTTAAAGCTTTAATCTTCTTGGTCTTCATAACTAATCTTCTTTTTCTTCTTTTTGGTGATGTTGGTGTCTTCATCAAAACCTTTCCAAGGTCAGGAGCAACGATCTTCTTCACAATCTCCCCCTTTTTGATGATGACAAACTAAGATCTTTTTACAGTGTAGTTTTTCTTGAGAGTAGCATACTTTGAGATATGTTGAAGTTTGACTTGAGTATGCTCTCCCTTTCTTTTGTAGTAATGTGCCTGAAATAATTTTACAGAAAATACACTTCCCCCAACTTTTCTCCCCCTTTTGACTTCATCAAAAAGTAGAAAAGCAAAGAGATTCCAACACAATATATATAACATACATACACATATATAATCAAGATATATCAATATGATAACATATACTCATGTATAGATTAAGTTATAGATAAGCAAGTATTGCAATGCATAAATAAGATGTTTCAAATACGTATCCAGGAATGGAACAATAAAGCACAAAACATCATAAAGTAACTTGTCCACGAATATGAAGCAATAAAAAAAATGAGCAGAATTAAAAATTTGTCCAATTTTGAAAATAATACCACCAGAAAATCCTAACAACATATATTCTAAGACTCAGGCTCCGAATTGTCTTCATCAATATCCATGCTATCCATCCTAGAGGAGAGGCAATGAAGTTCATACTGGATTTGTTGATTCTGAGAGTCGAGAGCATCCATCTAGTTAGTGATGTAGCCTCGGAGAGAAAACAACTCATCCATAATCATTTGGTTCATAGGCATGTCAGAAGATGAGGACGATTGAGCATGAAACTCAGACTGTTGTGGTTCAGGAGGGTTAGGAGCTTCAGGTTCAGATGGTTCAGCAGTAGTAGTCGGCTTGTCGGTTCTATGTTTGTAGGTGCGGGTTCGAGGGTCTTGGGTGAAACCCATTTTGTGGATCACTTCCACATCAATTTGGTTTTCTCGAAGATTCAGAGGCACCTTTGTTTCACCATTTGTAGAAACACCGAAATGCTGAAGAATGTTGGTTATGAAGATTGCATATGGCAAAGGACTTTGAGTATCTCTAACAGTCTACATTTGTCTCATTATTATTAGAGCCTAATTGATCTTGATGTTAAACTTTAAAGCATACATCAATTGGAGTTCTATGTCACTTATTTGAGAATGATTTAAAATTTTTGGTAAGATGACATAGCTCAAACAATAATGAAGCAAACGGTCCTCAAGCTTGAGATATCCAGCAAATAAGATGTCTTGATTTTTTACAGTCTCGCCAAAGCCCTGTTGCTTACGCATTTCTATTTCCCTTTTTTAAAGTCTACATAAAGTATGATAAAGATCCTTTCGATCATAATTATCCCATTCACACACAAGGTCGTAACTCATTATGCTACATTGAGAGGGTATGTTACATAACAATGGACTAAAGGTTTTAAGATCCAAAACAATGTCTTTTCCTTTGACATAGGAAGTAAGACGATTTTTCTGAAAGTTCAAGTTACAGTAAAATACTCGCAGAAGTTCTGGATGAATTTCATTTGTCTCACAACAAAAATCAAAAAGGTTTTGTTGACGTAAAAGATAAAGGAAAAGAAAATATTTAAACTCAAAATTTCCAACATTACCGAATTTTGGAGTGAAAATGATGCGTCCATGGAAGTGTTCTTCAAACACTTTGCGTTGTTCCTCATTAGCTAGAAGCCTTGCCAAATCCAGAGGGTTGGACTCCATAAAAGTAGTTCTTTACCTCTTTTGAGTCGTAGAGGAGCGTTGCTTCTTGGTTTTGGAAGAGGAAGCCACTGTTTTTCGGATTTGAAGTTTTAGGTTTTGAGGTTTTGGAGATCTGGGAGTTTTTTATTTAGGTTACTAAACACGAAAATGAAGGTTTAGAAGTGTTCAGGAGTGAAAATGTGATAAGAATAGACACAAAAATCACTTAAAACGGATCAAAAACGAAGATTTTAGGATTTGAGAGGATTGAGTAGGAGAGAGCACGAGTTGAGTGAGGAAGATGAGTTTGAAAAGTTTAAAAATGCAAAAAAAAAAATACATATATAACAACACAGAGTAATCGGTTACTCATATTGAGTAATCAGTTACTCAAATTAAAATTTTCAACCAAAAAAATTTAAAATTTTCAAAGAACAACATTGAGTAATCGGTTACTCATTTTGAGTAATCGGTTACTGAAACACGTTGTTCAACCCTGAATCAGTTACTCTCCAGTGTAATCGATTAGTGACCCTAGAAAAACTTATTTTTAGGCAAAATTAAGCTATAAAAATGATTTTTAACCCAAAAATTGACATTTTTAAACATTAATAAACACATTTAAGTTCAAGTAGGCATGAAATAGTTATAATGAAACATACATATAAACATATATAGGCATTTAAGTTAAATATGCTTCATCAAGAATGCCTAATTCTCGTCTAATTTTATAGAAATGTTCTTTTGCCAAAGGTTTAGTGAAGATATCTACTAGTTGGTTATGAGTATCAACAAATTCTACAGATACATCCTTCTTTTGGACATGGTCCCTAAGGAAGTGATGTCTTATATCAATGTGTTTGGTTCTTGAATGCATAACTGGATTCTTTGTGAGGTTTATTTCACTAGTATTGTCACACTTTAGAGAAGTGCAACTCAAGTCTAAACCATAATCTCGTAATTGTTGCTTGAGCCACAACACTTAGGCGCAACAACTACCTACTGCAATATATTCAGCTTCAACAGTACTTAGGGCTACATATGCTTGCTTCTTACATGGCCAAGAAACTAAAACATTCCCTAAAATATGACAAGTATCACTTGTATTTTTCCTCTCAGTTTTGCGTCCTGCAAAATCTGAATGTGAATATCCAACCAATTCACATATACTTTCCTTTGGATACCACAGTCCAACATTAGTTGTGCCTTTAAGATATTTCATGATTCTCTTAACATCAACTAAGTGTGATTCTTTTGGTTTGGATTGATAACAAGCACACAGACACACACTAACATTATATCAGGTCTACTGGCAGTTAAGTATAAAAGAGATCCAATCATACCTCGATACTTTGATATCTCGATGGGCTTTCCTATTTCATTCGTATCGATGTAAGTTCCAGATCCCATAAGAATAGCTATTTGCTTGCATCCATGTCAAATCTTTTTAGCAAGTCTTTGTAGTCTTTGGATTGACTTACAAAAATACCATTGTCAAGCTGTTTGATTTGTAATCCAAGGAAGTAATTTAACTTCCCCATCATAGATATTTCAAACTCTCCTTGCATCATATTGCCAAAATCACTACATAACAACTCATTAGTAGAACCGAAAATAATATCATCTACATAAATTTGAACAAGTAAAGTATGATGCTTTATTTTCTTTATGAAGATAGTAGTGTCGACCTTTCCTTTGTTGAAACCTTTTTCAAGTAGAAATTTAGTTAGACAATCATACCATGCGCGAGGAGCTTGCTTTAAGCCATAGAGAGCTTTCTTTAATTTGTAGACATAAGAAGGATGTTTGTAATCTTCAAAACCAGGAGGTTGTTCAACAAACACTTCTTCTTCAATATAGTCGTTAAGGAAAGCACTATTTACATCCATTTGATATAATTTCTATGATGCACTTATCTGGGTAGAATGCCACATGGAAGCCTTTGTCACATAGTTGACTTATGCTAAGAAGGTTGTGCTTGAGTCCTTCAACATATAACACACCTTCTATAGTAGTTGAGGGAGGCTTGCCAATTCTACCAACTCCAAGAATTCTTCCTTTGTTATTATCACCATATGTGACATATCCTTTGTCCCTTAGAGTAAGGATAGAGAATTTTGATATGTCGCTCGTCATGTGTTTTGAGCAGCCGCTATCCAAATACCATAGATTACAGGCGGCTCCCAAATTATCCTGCAAAACAGGTTAAGTTTTATTAGGTACCCAATTTTCTTTGGGTCCTATATGGTTAGCACATTTCTCAACCCATTTTGTAATGACCAAGGGGTACACCATATTTTCTGATTTTGCAAATGTTTGGTGTATGCCCATGATATTTACAATATGTGCATGTGGGTTGATGGTTATGTATCCTAGTTCTATCATTATTATGTTTATGAGCAATGATACTTCCTTTGTGAAGGTTTATCTTAATTGGGACACTAGGTTTCTTAGAAACGTTGCCTTTTGAATAGGCAAGACCTCTTCGGCCTGTTGAGTGTCGTTGATCATTGATGATTCTATTTAAATTTTTACTACTCTTACTTATCTTATTAAGTTCAAGATTTAATATTGTAACTTTGTTTTTAAGAACAATACAGTTTTGACATGAAGATGATGAAGGTTTGTTTCTAAATGAATCTAACTCAGTTTTCTGTTTTAAAAACGTTTTTGTGAGTTTGATGTATTCATCATGCAAGTTATTGAATGTAGTTTGTAATTCAGAAGAATATAGTTTTGAGTCATTTACCTCTTCATAATCGGAATGATGAGATGCCATCAAGGAGATATGTGCTTGTACCTCATTTTCTGGTTCAGAGGAGGAACTGGTATCGTTGTCTTCCCAAGCTATGCTTCCGGTCTTTATTTCATTCTTTCCCTTGAATGAATTCTTTTTCAAATTTGGACAATCCATCTTCATGTGACCAGTCTTGCCACATTCGAAGCATGTAAAAGTCTAATTTGAAATAGAGGCATCGTTGTTCTTGGTGAACTTTCTTATTTGTCCAGTTCTACCACTTTTATTCCTTTTGAGGAATTTGTTGAATTTCCTCACAAGAAGACTCATGTCTTCTATCTCTTCTTTATCGGATTCATCATCTAATGACTCATATTTGTCAACTTTTGCTTTTAGAGAAATATGCTTCGTTTTCTTCTCTTGTTCTTCATGTTGATCCAGTTAGCTGAGTTCTAACTCGTGTTCCTGCAATATTCCAAATAACGCAACCAAAGACATTTTTGATAAACTTTTCTTTTCAGAAATGGCTGTTACCTTTGGTTTCCATGTTCTGGTAAGTGATTTTAGAACTTTCAAGTTCAAGTCACTTGTAGATAATACTTTACCAAGAGCAAGAAGGTGATTTGTAAGATGGGTGAATCTCTTTTGAAGATCCAATATCTTCTCTCTAGGCTTCATTCGAAACATTTCATATTCTTGAGAGAGAGTGTTTAGCCTTGACCTTTTTACTTCCTCCGTTCCTTCATGTGTGGTCTCTAGAGTATCCCACATTTCCTTGCCGGATTTACAGTCAGATACTCTAAAAAACTCATCAATTCCAAGAGCAGAAGTGAAGATGTTCTTTGCCTTTAGGTCATATTGCACCTTCTTCTTGTCTTCGTCATTCTATGAAGATTTAGGCTTTATTTCCCTTACAATGTTTATAACTGTGAAGGGTTCATAGGTTCCTTCTTCAATTGCGTTCCATATATCCAAGTCTTGGGATTCTATGAATATCCTCATTTTGATTTTCTAGAAGTCATAGCATTCTCCAACAAAACTTGGAGGGTGATTTATGTTAGAACATTCTGCTAGGAATGATCTTGCGATCATCTTTGATGTAGGATCAATTTTAGGAATAACTTACTAAAAAAAGCTCTGGTGCCAATTGTAAGACTGGGATTGCAACTAGGGGGGGGTGAATTTGTTCACTAGAAATTATGACCACTTTTTCTGCAAAATGAAGAGTTAAAGTGCAATGGATAATATTGTAGAAAATAAACAAGAATAAATCAAAGAAGTAAGGGAGAAGAGAGTACAAAAGGATTTTATAATGGTTCACCTTCTTGTCCACTGAAGGCTACATCCGGTACTCTTGCAGCACAAGAGATTTTCCACTAAATATTATGAGTTGTAATTACAATATCTCACCCGAGATCTCTATGTACCTTACATACTCACTAATACTTATCACCTTGGAAAACACATTTCCAAGTAACTCTATCCCCTTTCTATTCACATCCCGTGAACGAATGAATGAAGAATTTGAATGATGGCTTGGATTGCCTTTACAAGTATGAAATATAATAACATTTGCAATCCAATCAACTATTTTGTATACTTAGTAAATAATGCTCTTTTAAGTTTACAAAACTTTGAAATACTTTACTTCAAGCAACTCAGAAAAATAGCTTTGAAAGTTTGAGTTCAAGTTGCTAGAAGTGCAGAAAACTATTTCAGAAAAGTGTAGGAAAGTTGTGAGAAAAGTGTGAAAGATTTGTTCAAAGTGTTTTTGTCATTGTGTGTTCAAATGCCTTTACATAAGCATTCCAATCAGTCATTGTGCCTTTATGAAAGAGTCGAAATTGTTTGGAATGAAGATATTTTATTTGGAATGAAAACCCTTGAGTTTCAAATCTGAAAAACTGATGTAACTGCTCTCAGTAATCGATTACAGCAAATGGGTAATCGGTTACCCAAACGTGACATTTTGAAAAATTACATTGAGTAAACGATTACTCACTTGAGTAATCGGTTACTCAAACACTTTGTCCAATAGCGAATTAAAATTCACTTAGAGTAATCGGTTACTGAAATTTGAGTAATCGGTTACTCCAATTTAAATATTGTTGGATAACTAATTCTCACTCATGTAACCTGATACTCAAATTTCAGTAACGTGTTACACATTATTTTGGAAAAAAATTTATTTAAAACTTGAAGTGTTTCAATTTCTTTTAAAATATTTTGAGCCTTACTACTTTAATATATTAAAGAGTATAGGATATAAGTACCTATTTAGACTTAGACTAATTGTCTTGAAGCTTTAATCTTCTTGGTCTTCATATGTAATCTTCATTTTCTTCTTTTTGGTGATGTTGGTGTCTTCATCAAAACCTTGCCAAGGTCAGGAGCAAAGATCTTCTTCACACCTACATCTCTACCAATGCTCGTGTTACACCTTGTGTTAAAGCCAATGTTCATGTTACACCCTACATCAAAATCAACCATTGCCCATGTGCTTTTGTGGTTGTGGATCTGCTAACAATTAATATTCCACTTCTCATCTGAAGTGAGATCATTCTCTCAACATCTAGAGAGATATTGTCAGCACCTGTCTCAGGGTCAAACTCAACATCTGAGTTCATATCTCCACCTTGATCCTAATCCAGTACATGAATTTCTGGGATTCTGGATTAACATATATCGCCCCCACCACAGTTCCACCATGTTCTCTTCTCCTTCAACTCATCTACTTTATTCTTGCGCAATACCTTTGATGCACCTTTCTAGCCATCACACCTTCACTGTAGGTTAAGAGTCATGTACCTATTGGCTCTGAAACCAATTGTTGGTGCATCGGAAACGATCGTTGCACAGTGTTGGTCACAAATAATTAAATAATGCATAGAATAAATAGAAGAGAAGAAACAATAGAATTTAGCAATGGGTTCAGCCAATTGTGGTAACAAGCGAACAATCAAATAGTAAAAGATTATAGAGAAAAGAGAATAACACAAGGGATTTGGTAACAGGGTTCGACCAATTGTGTATACGTCCTCGGGAGTGTTGAGCGGATACCAAGATATTATTAGACAATAAGAATTACGATCCCTAGAACACTCATAAGCCCAAGTGCCCACAAAGTGTTTCTATTTAGTGTTTATATTGGGTGCAAATTACAACAAAGGACTTGAATCCAATATATAACATTGATACTCTACTCTATTCTACTATTACACAATGTGAGACTTAATATAATAACATATTTCAAACATTCCCAACACTATTCAATCAAATTACACCAACTAATATAATTCTTCATTTATGAATTTTTTATTTAATTGAATAATACATTTTAATTGGTTCGGTACACCAATTGGGACACAAACAGTGACATAGGATCTTCATTCCATTTTATCTCATATGTTGTCTTGCACTAATAAAAATAAAGCAATAATAATAATAATAATGAATTATTAAATTTTTTAATTGACATAACATATTTTTATTGACGCGAGAAATGTATAGAACAAGATATAAGACAACATATCTATTCCTTCAAAATTGTGCTTAAGGTTATTTGTTTATTGAGTTGAACTTGAAGCTCACATAATTTTGTTAAGCCGGTTTTGATTTCAATGTTCATTACTAGTTCTATTGTAGTATTACTACAATGGTAAATTCTACACATTCAATGATGGAGGAACACGTACTAATATATTGATCAAATCTAATTATTCAGTAATCCTTACACAAAACACTAGTTAATACTTAGCTCTAAAGATTTGTTCGGTAACCTAGCAAAGGTGTCAACTCCAACCTTGTTTTGAATGCATAAGCAAAACGAGTGTTATAGATATAAATATCTAATCATTAAACGAGTGTTATCTAATCCTTACACAAAACGAGTATTTTATATCATTCATCATTTATTTTTAATTATTATCGACTCTTAATAAAAATCATACAAATGAATGATAGATAATATACTGTCTGTATATAAATCTTTACATTATCATTACATAATTATTACACTCTAAAATAAATACTTGTAACAAAAGTTGATATATCAAATAGGCAAGTATTCAAATTTATGATTCATGTTGCATACTGTACTGAAAAATTCAAAATTCTAAAAAACAAATATATACTTCAACAACTGCAAATCACAAGTACTTATCATACAAGCTTGAATATGGACGTAAAACTCCAATTCACAGCTCAATTTAAATAACAAAGTAAATATGAACTTGGAAGCTAAAAGGCCATCACTTTACTATCTACATTATAATTATTGAATTAATGAGTCAATATATTTGAAACAAACTTTACATTCTAATTTGAAGACATGTTATAGTGGATATATACTAGAAAGAACTAAGCTCAATGATTTAACAATGAAAAGCAAAAATTATGTGAAACACAAAGTAGTGCAAAAATATAGTTATATTAGCAGCGATAGCTTCATACAGCAATAGCTCCACAATGATATTAGACAATCGTAATAGAGCTTCAGATTAATGCTTACAATAATTAGTGATCTTTTATGTTATTTTCTCTTCCACGATAGAGATTTTGGATTATTTTCTTTTCACTTATGTTTCTCTCTATAGTATGATTTTTGAAGTAAAACCACTACAATTTTGTTGAGCCTTTTTTATTTAAAAATGTACAAAATTCGCTAAGTTTAGCCAAAAGACTCCAACTCCATAATTTTCATCTGAATTGCCTGATTTTCAACGGTTTTCATCATTTTTTATGCATGAGGGATCAAGTAGAAATATCATATTGGTTACGTGACTGATTCAACGGTTTTTCTGTGGAATTAACCAACACATTACAATATTATAACATTGAGCTCAATACAATTATTTCTCAGTGAAAAAACAAATAAGTTAATCTTATAATTTTAAAATATTATAACATTGAGCTCAAATACAATTATTTATAGTGAAAAAACAAATAAGTTATCTTATAATCTTAAAGGCTTATTTTTTTTTGAATTGAGCCTTGGGACTCACCAAATGTAACATCTTTATAAGTGCTTGCAAATGTACATATAAATTATCGACCAACCATGTCTTTTAAGTCAATTCCTCTGAAATTAGTGAAAAATAGGCTATCAGACAATTCCTTTCAATTATTTGCTGCAAATTACCTTCAGCAGTGTCTTCTTGGAATAGTAATTGTTAAAATGGTAGGAGGGCATGGATTAGAGAGATTCTTGATGAACAAGAAAGAATGAGAAAATGTTATTGAATTGAATTGTTACAAAGATACATTGAATCATCTATATAAAGGGAATAAAATACTAACTACCATAACCAAATTAACTAATCGACTAACAAAAGCTCAACTATTTTAACATTCCCCCGCAAGTTGGAATGTATCAAGCATTCGAAGCTTGAAATAATTGTGTTGAATACGATAATATACTCTAATACCTTCTCTTGCTGGTGAGCGAATCTTCGTCTCCCAGTCTTGAAATTTGAACGTGAAGCAATACTGACGCTTAAGCACCATTTGGCAGAAGCAATTTTATCCGATGCTTAACCATCTATTTGACAGAAGCAAACCAATCATAACAGATGAAAGAGAGAAAAGAAATGGACCTTAATCTTGATCTTTATATGTCGCTTCAATGACAAAAAAAAAATTACACACAATAATGTTGTGTGTTTAATGAGGGGGTAAAGAAACTAGAGTAATAAAGAAATGAGAAATAATTGGGGGTAATATAGCTTCCTTAATTTGGTGATCGGCCATTGTGCATGGTTGGGCACACAGTGTTGCATGGTATTCTTGTTTCTTGATGTTGTTCTTGGTCTTCCCTATCTTCTTCAAGTTGTTGGACTTCCCCTTCTTGACAAAGATAACAAGATCTTGCAGTAGCATCATATTGCTTTGATCATATTAAAACAACATAACTATTGTTCCGAGTCATACAACCAAAGAACGTGTAGAGAAGATATCTTGGTAAGGGGGAGATATCTTGTATCATCATCTTTATTGTCATCCATTCAGAAACAAATTACAATTGCAAAGAACCATTCTTTCCAGAAGCGCGATCAACCTACATTGTAGCATTGCCAATGGATGCAAATGGTGGAACATTCTTTGGACTTTCATTTGGACGTTGACCATTATTTCCACTCGAAGAGACTGGAGATGAAAAGAAGCAACTGGAAGAACTTAAGGAAAAGTTTGAAGGTCTTTGCAAGGTGATAAAGGATGTATTGAGTGATAAGGTTGAATCTTGGAATTGAAGAATGATAAGCGGAAGCAATCAATCAAAGATAAATAATTAGCTCTGATACCATGTTAAAATGGTAGGAGACATGGATAAGAGAGATTCTTGATGAACAAGAAAGAATGAGAAAATGTTATTGAATTGAATTGAATTTCAAAGTTACATTGAATCATCTATATAAAGGGAAGAAAACACTAACTATTTTAGCAAGAATATATCAGATACAAGTGCAGCTATGCCTATTTTTTGTGAGTTAGGATGGCAAGTGCTTCAAAAACCAAAGAGAAATGTAACTTCTAATGATACCTTTATCTTTTTTAATATAATAAAATTACATTTTTACTGCTCAAAATAAGTATAAAAACATGTATTTGTCTCTCCACTAATGGAGATGATTTATTCATTTTTTTCTTCATGGCCATTTTTAAGGATTACAACAATGATGTAAAAACTGTACCATACTGGCCAATTTGATCAGAAAATTGGCGAACCGGACCCCTAACTAGTACAATATAGATGTTGAACCGGCAAAGTATCAAAACCGGTCAAAACCCGATCAAAATCAGTCAAAACTAGTGAGCTGACCGGTATTTGAATAAATCGGCCGATTTATACACATATTTTTTAAAAAAAAAAAAGAAAACTCAAAAACTTAAAAACTCATTACAAGGTGACTCATTTTTCCAATCTATCTTCAACATTTCAAGGCACATGCTTCCAATGCATACTTAGAGTACATTTTTTAGTTGCTAACATTCGTGTGTAATCTTATTGACATTTGTGTAATCTTGGATTACTGTCTGAAGATAGGATTTGGTACAAAAATATAATCCCGACATGAGGTAGAGTGAGTTGTGAACTTGTGTCATTTAATTATATTTTGCGGTTGTTAAGTGATACTTTTAGATTGATATATGTTTTGTAATTTAGACTTTGAATTTGTTAAAGACTTAAAGTTGTTTGTTTATGTGAATTTTGAGTAGATTATGAATATGAATTATAAATTTGAGTATCTACCTATTTGAAATTTTTTTGTTATAGGTTTATATATATATATATATATAAATATAAATATAAATAGGTATGTCCGGTTTAACCGGCATGCAATTTAATTACTGAATCACCGGTTGAACCACTGTACCAATACCCTGATCGGTTTGATAACTAATACGGTTTTAACAACACTGGATTATAATTATATCCTATAATAAATTATTATATAAGACTCATATTATAATTTTAATGGTTATCTCTGAAAAATATTTTATTCTCCTTTATTTTATATACACATTTCTATAATATTCAGATGTATTCTTCATAGAAACAAATATTGGTTGAATTTAATATTATTTTGTTGAGAGAGGGAAAGCTCACCTAGAGTTGAACTCAACCATTCATATTTAATATCATCTCTCCTAATTGAACATTGTTCAAGAATTAATTCCTCTTAAATTAGCTTTTGTTAACTTAACCTAACATTATTCTCATATGAAATAATTCAAAATGAATGAGTAATTTATAGAGGTTATTTCTTTGTATAATAATGTGTATCCCTCACTTTATGATAAGAAATTAATATTTATCAAGGCATGTGACTATCTTTTCTAATAAATATTGCTTATAGAGATTGAACTTTTTACGATCTAGTATTTTGGTAATCTAGTCAAACTTTATATCACTAAATCAATGCCTTATTGAATAGAGAGTCTGGTTCAAGTTAAAAATAGTAAAGTTTCTTTAGAATATAATTCCTCTCCAGTACTGGATTCTTCAGTACTTGGAATGCAAATAGATGGATTTTTTGAAGTTATTTAATTTAAAAATAAATTAAAATCTGAATCATTAAATAATTAATTTTGTTACATAATATAATGTAAAATATGTAATAGTCTTTCATATAATAGAGAGGAGCCAGACTAGTTTATGGGAGTAAACATCTTTATTGGTCAGCTTAAACCCCTCTTCCTATTGGCTTCATTGGCCTGCACTTGGTGGCATCAAAGTCAACCTCCAATAAGCATCAAAGTCAACCTCCATATTGGTGTGTGGCAACTTACAATGTTTAGGTTCCACAACACACATAATTATAAAATAAAATAAAAAGCAACGAGAGAGAGAGAGAAAAGAAACTCACCTAACCCAAAATTCTAGTTGCTCAAAATCTTCCATTTTGCAATCCCCTCTCCACATTCTTGTAACCATTTTTTCTTCATTTTCCCTATAAGGGAAAGATAGAGAGAAAAAAATAAGGTAGTAGTCATAGATGGAGGGTCTTCTACCTTTGGTTTACAAAGCAATAAAGAAAAACATGACTAGAGGACATTATGAGTGTCTCTCATCAGAAGAACATGCTTTAAGCTACAACATCAGCATGTCAGAAATGTACCCTCAAACCCACAAACTTGGTTATAGGAGACACCAAGCTCTTCCAGATTTTGGTCATGGATTCCAATCTCCTCATATGAGAACAAGTACTGATGATTCTACATCTTCAAAGCAACTCATGAGATTTAAGACTCTCAGAATGTTTTCATGCATCACTTGTGCGTAAGGTGCATATACATATATATGCGTATCTATTATATCCTAAGTTGAATTTTATATCATGGCATATGTAATTAATGTTGTGATTCTTTGCTGCTGTCTTAATTAGATGTTTTGATTGAAATACAATATATTATATTGTTTTGGGAAGTAATTATTCTTTTGTTCTAATGATTCAGTTTTTGAAACTCCTTTCTAGTTTAAAAGAAAATCAAATGTTAGAAGCGTTGATTATTATATTTATTATTCCAAAATGTTATAGTAGATATGAATAATGGATTAGTCTAGTGGTGTAAGCCTCCGCTATATTCTCATAATGACCAAAACTTTAAGAGTTTGATTTATGAGAATGACACTTGTTGAAAAAGATAAAAGTGAAATCCGAAAAAGATTAATTTCTTGCTATAAAGTGAATAGGTATCATTGGTAGTACAAAAAATGTAGATAATATTTTGCCAATCATTAACCTAGATATATAATGATGTGTGGAAGGCAATGTGTGGAAGGCAAGCTGTTGAAAGCATATATTGCCTCTTATAAAGGAGAATTACTAATCTAGCGCCTGGAAACTAAACTGGTAAAGTAGATTATATTCGAGAGAATGATCTGTTATTCTAAATTGTGTTTTAAATCATGCACCAATGATATTAAAGCAAAAATTAAAAAATAATGGATATTTAATTTTTTTAATTAATATAACATGTTTTTCATAATATTGTTGGAGACATATTTTGGTACGACAGTTCATTGTCCTCATATTCTAGTTTTCTTAAAATTAACACCAAAAAAAAAAGAAGTTAAAAATACTTAATTTATAATCAACATAGCATTAAAGATAAAAGCATCATAAAAAAATTAGTCTTGGAGCATAGCGTTAAAGAGAAAGGCAGCATAAAAAATGTATTCAAAAAATCATGGGTTACATTTATTGAGTAGCTCTTATAATAGAGGTAGAGTGTAACAACAATCAGATGTTATCCTTGAAAGGTATGAAAACAACATTCCCAATTTTCACTTTGAAGATGTTTGTATGAAGCTATTTATAAAGCTTCTGGTCATTAGTGATGTGGCTTGTGTAGCCGATGTCAGCTATTATTATTTGTGAAAATTTTTATGGATAGTGTAGTCAAAGTATACGTTTTGAAATAATTACGGAAGTGATTTAAATTTTATGGATCTCGTAATGAGGTTCACGACTTTGGGGAAGTCGTGGACAAGGAATACGACATCTCTGTAATCTTGTGCCTCAGAGACACGACTTTCTTACATATTCTCTCTCCTCGACTAAAGTCGTGGATTCTATGCATGACTTCCATAATCGTGTACCTGATGCACGAGATTGAATGAGACATGATGAATTTTGAATTTTCCTTTTACACGAATATTATAGGATTATTTATTTTTTTAGGGATTAGTTTTATTGAGTAGTATACGTTTTTAAAATAAGTTAAGATTTATGATTTTTAGTGTATAAAAATAATAGGTTTAAATTAAAATAGTAAGATTAAATTGAATATGATAATTTTACTAAAGTGTTAGTAAAATAAAATGCATTTAATTAAATTGAATATGATTAAATTGAATATGATAAATTGAATTCATTTAAAGTTTTTGATTTTTTTAACATTTAATTATATTAGTTGTTTAAAAATAAAATGCATAAATTAAAATAATAGGACAATTTTATGGAAATGAAATTGATAATTGTAGTACGAATTGAAAAATGATTACATTTAAAAAACAATAGAGCGAGAATAAAAATTCTTAATAGCGTCTATGAGATGATATTCTACATCCAGGTGCCTTCCTCCGAAACTCCACGTAAATGTTCCACATCCAGGTCACTACATTATCCACATAAATTTTTCACCAAAGTCATGGACCAATACACGACTTCTACCGAAGTCGTGGACACTATACATGACTTTGGTTCACTATAAATATGCAAGTCATCTCCCCTTCATTCTCACATGAAATCCTTCTAAATCTGAAATACTTCCAAATCTTTCCCGATTTCCATTTTGGAGTAAAGATATTGGGAAATCCAGAAAGATTTAAAAGTATTTCGGATTTGGAAGGATTTAGAGTGAGAATGAAGGGGGAGGACCTGCGTATTTATAGTGAACCGAAGTCGTGTATTGGGTCCACGACTTCGGTAGAAGTCGTGTATTGGGTCCACGACTTTGGTGGAAAATTTAAGTGAATAGTGCAGTCACCTTGATGTGGAACATTTACGTGGATTTTCGGAGGAAGACACCTGAATATGAAACATCATCTCATAGACACCATTATGAATTTGTATTCTCGTTCTGTTGTTTTTTAAATGTAATCATTTTCAAATTTGTATGATATTATCAATTTTATTTCCATAAAATTATCTTATTATTTTACTTTATGCATTTTATTTTTAAACAACTAATATAATAAATGTTAAAAAATCAAATATTTTAACTAAATTCCATAAAACTAACACTTTAGTAAAATTATCATATTCAATTTAACTTACTATTTTAATTTAAACCTATTATTTTTATACACTAAAAATCATAAATCTTAACTTATTTTTAAAACTCATATTATAGTCAATAAAACTAACCCTTAAAACAATACCCTACAATATCTGTATAAAAGAAAAATTCAAAATTCATCATATCCTATCCAATTTCGTGCATCAAGTAAACGACTATGGAAGTTGTGCATAAGATCCACGACTTTAGTTGAGGAGAGAGAATATGTAAGAAATTTGTGCCTCTGAGGCATGAGATTGCAGGGATGTCGTATTCCATGTTCATGACTTCCCCAAAGTCGTGGACCTCATCCACGAGATCCATAAAATTTAAATCACTTCCGTAATTATTTCAAAATGTATACTAAACGTGTGATAGTGTAGTTTGACTACACTATCCATGTAAATTTTCTATTTTTTGTAGAAAGCATGTTGCAACAAAAAGTTGGTCATCTTTGGTGCTCATCTTTGCCTCTAGGGATGGCAATAGGGTCAGACAAACACGAGCATTGCATGCCAGCACTCATACACAAACTATTTGCGGGTACCTGTCACTCGTTCGAGTAGCGGGTATCCAATGAGTTTTCAATTTTAATTATATTTTTATATATTTTATAGTAATCAATATATAAAAATAATTATTACTTAAATAATATGATAATTTTATGATTATAGTTCAATCACTAAAATTTATTATGAAATAATAATAAAATAGACAAAATATAATATTAAAAAATAAAATATTTAATTAAAATATATATGTGGGTATCTGCGGGGTGAGTAACATGATACCCGTTCCCACACCCATAAGCTATTTTTTGCAAGTACCCATTAAGGGTATTTTAATGGGTACTTATGGGTCGGGTATTTTTGCCATCCATATTTGCCTCTTGAGGTTGTTAAGACTTATAAACTTGCTCTGGACATCAAGCCTCAATCGATCATCTTGGGTACTAAAGATGAAAATTCATTTTTCTCATTATGTTTTAAATAGCAAAATTGTTATTTTCTCATAATTAATATGATAAATGTATTGCGATTTCAAGAGTGTATATAATATATGTTTTGATTGAATTAAAAATTATACAAGAGAGTGTTATTTATATAAATGTCTTATAAAACAAGCAATACAACTAACCTAACTAACTCTCTAACAAACTAATAAACACATGCTGTAAAACAATTTCAACATTTGTTAAATGTGTAAAACGTGCCAATTACAAGAATTGTTCACCCAATATTTCACTTGATTTTCTAACCAGTTAACCGATTAACTATAGTGTTAATCGATTAATTGTTATTGTTGTTGTCTTGTTTCTACTTGTTTTCCAAAGTAGCTTTGTTTTCTAATAGCTCCCTCAAGCTGGAGAGTAAATGTTAATGACTCCAGCTTAATATTTTGATTTTATATCATAACAATTTGTTGTATTGAAATCTCGATCCTAATGTGATTGAATTTTCTCAATCACTTGATTATTTTCATGGTCAGAAATTTTGACCATATTCCATGGAATCTCATGGTTTTACATTGTTGGAGGATTCTTTGAGTATACAAAAGAACCAAAGAAATTGTATATATTTTTGTTCCATGTCTTATCTGCAGCAGCATCTTCTTGTTCATGGACAAGATTGATAGTGTGGTGAGCGTAGTGTGTATGGTTGTTATCAGTTGCAAAATGTCTAAGGCAATAAGAAGTGGGAGCACGTTGCTGTTGGTGCAGCCTCTTCTTTGGTTGTTATTGTTGTTGTCTCGTTTTCTTTCTCTTTGTTTAGTGTGTTTGATTTGAAGTCAGTACCCAAAACAAAGCAATGTTGCTCTTGCTTGCTTGTATTATCATTCATGTCTTCAAAGACTGAGTTTGATAAATAGGGTTTTGATATGTTTCCTTTGAACATCTCCATTTCTTGCCATATGTTCTTCTACTTCTGTGTCTACTTTTCCTTATGATTATGGAAGTTTCTTTCTTCTAGTATGAATCTTGGAGGATCTTGTTGACATCGTTCTTGTCGTTCTTGAAAGGAGACTTGAACCTGATCATGGAGTTGGTGAAGGTTCCTATTCGAATCTCTTCAACTATGTCACCAGTTTGAAGTATGTCATGGGTCCACTCATCAACTTTATAACTTCTCCTAAGGCATTCGATTAATAATACTTTTGTGTCTCTTGTTGGTGAGCCTGAGCTGCTTTGTGAGGCTTGATCCATCTCTTTCATAATTCAATTCTTTATTACTTTCTAGTATATATGTGATGACATTGGGTGAAGAAAAGATGCAAAGATAACAGCAAAAAAGGATAAGGGAATGGTGATTCTATAAAAAATAAAGTGCAGCGGCAATTGTTAGATATTTTATGTAACGGCAAGTGTACCGTATCATACAAGTAATAAAATCCGGTAAAGTATCGGGATATCGTCATTAGGGAGCAGAGTGGATTTACACTAATTCCTACAAGAATCAATTGAGCAGCTGTGTACAAGATTTGGTTGGTAAATTTGCATTGGTTTTTAGAAATAATCAAATTTAAATAACAATAGAAGATAATAAAATAAAAGGGTTGGGATCGAAATTCATCAACTTTTCCCTTTTGATATCTATAGATTCAATTCCTAATAGTTTGTGAAGTTACTGAATTTGATGCACATTTTTCATAAATCAATTACATCAGTCCCCTGATTGTAAAATTCTTAGGTAATCACTCAATTACCAATTTCTTGGATAATCGGATGATTAACTAGCATTATAACCAAATGTAAAAGCAATTCCTACATCATTGACCATCCCTAGATCAATTATGTAGCAAGAAAGACAATCCAGATCTGGTATCAAGTTTAACTTCTCAATTAAACTTGAACCTTAAATCATGAATTCAGTAGCTAATTGAAATCATGCAATAAACAAGGGATAAACTTTCCAAAATCAAACAACATTAACATAGAATTGAATCCAGGAGTACAAAAGTTAAGACGATTACATTTTGATTCCCAACTACGAAGAACTAGCCACTCATCCTCGCTATTACAACGCTCGAATCATGAACTAATACAAACAATCATGTGAAATAGAATCGTTTCCATAATTTCTATCCTATTCTCTCTATATTTCGTGCCAAGATTTCTTCAGAAAAGTGATGATAACCTCTGGCCTTTTCCAAAACTGCCTATTTCATGCCTAACCGCTACACTCTCGCTCAAGCTAGGGATTCTCGCTTGAGCGAGAGAAGATAACTTTCCCAGCTTGACCACCTCGCCCGGGCGAGAGAATATGACAATTCCTGCTTGATCACCTCTCTTGAGCGAGAGAATATAACTTTTCCAGCCTGACCACCTCGCCCGGGCGAGAGAATATGACAATTCCTGCTTGATCACCTCTCTTGAGCGAGAGAATATAACTTTTCCAGCCTGACCACCTCGCCCGGGCGAGAGAATATGACAATTCCTGCTTGATCACCTCGCCTAAGCGAGGATCTCTCGCTTGGGCGAGGGAGAAATAGTAAGTTTAGCAAATTTTGGTCTTGAATAGCGCCCGAGCGACAGTCCCTCACTTGGGCGAGGGATGTCATTGTTTTCTGCTGATTTTCCTCTGAATTGTCGCTTGAGCGATCATTCCCTCGCTTGGGCGAGGCTTGTGTTGTTCAAAACCTTAATCTTTTTTTTTTCTCCTTTATTCATCATATCTTCACCTACAAACAACAACAATTACTTAAATTCCTAAACAATACAAAATTACTAGATTATTGAGAACTGTATGCAATTACATCATAAATCCACACAAAGTGCCTCTGAATCATATACATTTCATTAATATTTTGACACTTAACAGCAATAGAAACACTTTTAATGAAGGTGCTTTGATACCATATTACGATTTCAATAGGAACATAGAAGAGTATATAGAATGTATGTTTTGATTGAATTAAAAATGATATAAGATAATGTTATTTATATACAATGTCTTGTAAAGCAAGCAATACAACTAACCTAACTAACTCTCTAACAAACTAATAAACACATGTTTTAAAACAATTTCAACATGTGTTAAATTTATAAAACGTGTCAATTACAAGAATTGTTCAACCAATGCTTTACTTGATTTTAGTTAATCGATTAACTATTATTGCTGATGTCTTATTTCTGTTTGCTTTCTAAAATATCTTTGTTTTCCAATAAAATGTATCATAAGATGTTTTATTTTTGAAGTGTCTTTACAGTATTTCTCCATTAACATCTTTTATGTGGGTGATTTGTTTTTTTTTTTTTTTTCAATAAGAATAAGTGAGAAAACTTGATTTTTATTCCTTTGGCTATTATTCTTGTTTAGCTTGTCAGCATAAGCTTCTATAGTTTTTGTCTCCTTTTAAGGCCTTGATATGCTGATTTGAGGTAAATCCCAAATGTCCTAGGCAGCCTATAGATCCATAATTATGTAAATATTTTTTTTTTTGTATTACTAAAGTTATTTCCTCATATATTTTTTTTGGTAAGAACTAATTCCTTTTGGGTTTATGACTACCCCTCCTAACATGTATCGCTTACTGGAATTGAATCATCAAATTTGGAGAACGCAACACAAAAAAAGACAAGCTTTGACGTTTGCCTTCTTTGTCTTTCTTTCTTTATTATTATTCATCTGAGCCACCATAGGATTTGCATGCAATTAACCAACTTCATATTCTTCTTCTACATGCTTCGTAATTGTCACCATCAAAAATTGATGGTGTAAGTGTAATAGATGATGTGCCATCTTCCATTTTGAGTTTTTATTATGTTTTTGTCCCAACTCACAAATCCCTCAAGAAAATGTCTCTCACACCAATTTGCTAGTTTTTGGAGAGGAGGTTTAAAAGAGGAGGAAGCATAAATTTTATTATTAAGAGAATTATGGATCACATCTTTTGAATAATAGCTCTTAAAATAGAGCTAGAGACTAACGACAATATCAGATACTTTCCTTATTTTTAGGCATAACTAACATCTTAATCCTAATCTTAAAAAAAGTCGACAACATTTCAAATTGAAAAGATTAAACTAAAACAACAAAATCCTTGAAAACTAAGTAATTTAATTTTTGATATGCAACTTACTAATCAAGGCACATATTTTCATCACAACACTACTATAATTGCTAAACCAGAATTCACATTCAACAACACTCATGAATTGAACGCCGTTAAATGTAAGGCATAAGAGAATAACAATGCTCTTTCAAGCAATTTTGTTTGGTTGAAGCAATTAATCTTCATGGTAAACCATATCTTGTTCATCACATTAGAAATTTTCCTTATGGAAGTCATATTTGGTGGTTGTGTTGCGAGAGAAATCTGAAGATAGCTGACGAAGCTCTTGTGTTAGCGCAGGTGGACCACAGTAAAATACCCCTGCATGCATTATTACATATATAAAGCACATTCTTATAAGAAGGGCATAACATTAACCACAAGGATAATAATTTGTTTTTC
The DNA here is from genome assembly GCF_001865875.1 of Lupinus angustifolius. Taxonomy (NCBI): domain Eukaryota; kingdom Viridiplantae; phylum Streptophyta; class Magnoliopsida; order Fabales; family Fabaceae; genus Lupinus; species Lupinus angustifolius. The sequence goes on from NC_032023.1 coordinate 11,184,412, forward strand.
ATTTCTGACAATTTAATTCATATGCATACCATTTTTTTCAACACAACATTTAGCAGCACTCATTACCATATTCTTTTCAACATGCTTTCTATTACTGAATGCATTTCATATGACATAAAGATAGACACATGATTTAGTGGGAGTAAATGGTTAATTTGGTTCATATGTTTGACATATTTTTCAATTTGTACACAATCAATCAATTTAATAGAATTAAATAATGTGTTCCTAGCACTTTTCACATTAATAAACCTATGTTAAAATCTACCTAGATCCAAACAACTTCATGTAAAATTGTAAACCACACTAGCACACCACTATTCTCATCTTTGGAAAAAGGTAGTGTTTTATATATAATTTGCTAAATAGTGATGAAAAATGTTTTCCTAACACCTATATTTGAAATCCACTATAGATATCATCTATTGATATGGATGTAAATGAGTATTGTGGGTTACTATGAATGTCCTAATATGTCAAATGTGTATCAAATATGAGTGTCATAATGAAGTTTAAAAAAATGTGTATCAAATATGAGTGTCATAATGAAGTTAAAAAAATGTAATATAGTATATGACGTTCTTATTTAGTAAGGTCTAAGGAGACGATATATGCAATTTTACTTGTGGAGAGACTCTTTCTATTATTTGTGTTGGGTTTATTCAAGTGTGAAGTTTTTTTGGTTCAAGACGTGGTGTCTCACTTGTGACTCTTCACTCTTCCCATACCCATGTAACAATGGAACTCCTCGGTGGTTGGAGGCTCACCGGTCGCAGTCTGGTCCAACAAGTGGTATCAGAGCCGATGGTTCGGCTGGGACATGGTGGACTGAAGGGGGAGTGGACCGAAAAGTGTGTGGTACTCACACTTGAGGGGGAGATTGTTGGGTTTATTCAAGTGTGAAGTCCCACATTGGATATGTAGGGAGGAGTGAAAAGGAAAGGCCCATGGAACTAATGCCTTAAGGTTTTGGTTGAAGACGTGGTGTCTCACTTGTGACTCTTCACTCTTCCCATGCCCATGTAACAATGGAACTCCCTGGTGGTTGGAGGCTCCCCGGTCGCAGTCTGGTCCAACAATTTGAACTATTGAACTTGTAATTACTAAACAACAACTAATATATGTTAGTTAATAGGAACTCACCAACTCGAGCTTGTGAATGATTAAGAGCAATGCGCTTATAGACACTACGCCAATTGGGTTTAGCAAAGTGAGACTTTACACGCGTGCCAGAAACAATGTCCACGCCATTCTTAGCATGGTTAAGAGACTGCAACATAGCAATAAGAGCAGAACGAGCATCACCCTCTTCATAAACACTAGTGCAATAATTGTGCAACTCAATAACTCCACTATGATCATCTTCAGCAACCTCATTCATCACCCCTTTAAACCAATCAAATGAACCTTGTTCCCTAGTGATCCAATAAAAATAGGCCTTCCTAGTCTTAAAGTTGCTCAAATTTGCTTTATTGTTTTGTGGGGTTCTTGGTGATTTATTAATTACTCCTTCCTCTATTGTAGTTCCTTCTTCTTCTTCTTCCATTGCCTTGAAATTGTTCATTATGTCCTTTAATATACTTATCATTGGAGTAGCACCAATTCCAAGTCCAACTAGTAAAACTACTTCGTATTGTTTGTAGTCTTGTGCGGGTGCTCCATATGGACCATCAATCAGAACTTTAGGGAGATTACTACATAACATATTATAATATCACTAAGCAATAGAAAAATGTAATGAACTCTTCTATTAAATATAGTCTTATACATAGTACCCATTACACAAAAAGACATTTTTAACTGAAATATGTTATTTCAGTTAAAAAATTTAAACATTCATTATTTTATTGTTTTTATTTTATTATCATTGATCCAGGATAATATATGAGATATTACCTGAAATAACAGATCGATATTCATCAACATATGGTATTTAAAAGGGTGTATCAACCTCTAATAAATAAGCAATTTCCAAATAATGGTAGGAATGGCTAAGAAATGGATCAGGGTTAGGTTTGTGCTTACCCATCTTTGAATCCAAAATCCAAAACCCAACTTGAATTAAGTGGGATTGAAAACAATTATATCATCATTGAACCGTCTGGTTTCAGGTAACTCGAACTCGATGAGAACCTAGCCAAAACATGTATTTCTATATATGTATCTATATATATGTTTTATATATGTATTTATGTGTAATTTTATAAATTTACATATATTAATTGGGTTTATGGTAATGTATCAATTGTACCAAACTCGAACTCGAAAGTTGGATTCGGGTAAAATCCAAACTCAATTACATCAGGTTTTTTTATTAAATTCGAATTGGGTTTAAACAAATAATAGCATATGTTTCATTTGTCTAACACACAACTAGTCTCATTATCTTTTTTCATTACACGTATTTAAAAAAGTCACAAAATCAAAGAAACAAATATAGTTTATGTTTTTTTTAATGTTCATTCCCTAAAGAATTGAAGATACGTCATAAGAAGAAAAAGAGATACACACCATATTTAGTCCAATCTTTACCACTTCCCTTCTATAACAATATTTTAAATGATAAACAAGTAAATATATTTATAGTTAATCAATGTCTTCTTTCTTAAACAATCATTGGAAGATACATAATAAAAAATGTTTTTTAAAGATAAATGATTTGACATATTAAATATATTTTTCTTGATTATGTAAATATAGTAAATATATTTTTTAATAAATTAATTTAATTTATGACTATTAAAATTTAAATAATGAAATTTATGTCTTTTTCGGATCAGGAGGGAAATGAGAGGAAAGTAAAAGTTGAAAGATAGGTAATAAAAATTAGATAACTTTTTTATTTATCTTTAAGTGACATATATATCTTCATTAAACCATGATATAATTTTTTTTAAATTGTTTGATTTGGTGTATTAAATATATTGTCCTAATGATTATGTAAATATAGAAAATATATTTTTTGAAAAATTAAATCACTTTTATGGGTACCAAATTATAAATTGTGAAACTTAATTTAAACAAAAGTGAATACCTAGCCAAAAAATGTATTTTCTAAAATTGAGTTTTCTTTGCCACAATGAAGGGTTAAATGTGGTTTACCTTGGGCTGCTATCTCCTGGCAAGCACTCTGCTCTTAGAAGTCCACTCTTCCCATTGTCAGGTGGCTGACACACCTGAAAGAATCCATAGCCATAAATAGTTTATTAAAATGTAATACTGTCAGAATTATCTAGTATCTTTAATGTAAAATGTTCTTACTCTTAGAATATCTTAAATATTTTATATGAAGTATTTAGAGGATACATAAATATAGATGAAATCTCATATGATAATTATATCTTATATTTATTTAGAATATTTTAGGAGGACTCTTATGACTAAAATTACTTTGTTTTCTGATATTTTTAGTTATTTAATTAGAAAATAAAAATAGTAGTATAAATTGGAGTTAATATTATATAGTTTGTATAAGATCATATCACAACCTTATTCATAATAGTATACATGCAATTTACTATTTTAAGCATTTCCTTTTTCTCCACCAATATCTAATCTCTATAATTTCTGAAGTTAAAATAGTATTACCCAAGACAATTTATCCTCAAAATCCAGTTGAGTACATAAAAAAAGTTATCCTGAATTCACCTCTGAGAATTTGGCTCTGAGACTCCTAGTCCAATCACCCAATGTTCTGATGTGAACACTAAGGTAGTCATCATCAGGGGCTGAGGTTATAGAAAATGGATGCCTGTGAAAGCATAATCAATATTAAACACTGTATTAATTAGATACTATACTAGGTAATAAATCATTTGAGGGTTGTAGAAAGATACTTGGTTACAAAATTTAATTCCACAGAGTAAACATGAGTTACTAAACCAACAAGACTTTCGTCTAATGATATGAAGTTTTATTAGATTCTAGAAAAAATCAAAAGGTTAGGGTTTAATTCCTGTGAGCAAAACTTGCTGGTAGGAACAGTCACGCACCCGAAAGAGATTATTTCTTTATTCATAAAGTGAATGGATATCGTTGATAGTACCAAAAAATAAAAAAGTGACTAATGATTCTTCAAATGCATACCATTCAAATGGAGACACAGCAGCACAATTGACAAACATGTATTGTCCACTCTTGTATCTAAATCCATGAGGTTTTGACATATGAAGAGCCAACACATTTCCAGGATAAACAGCCACCTTCAAAATTGAACATTAAAAATGTGATGACATATTTTATTTTCTAAGGTCAGCTAGAAATTATTATAATGGAACCATATGTTTTTCAATTTTGTCATATAGTGAGAAATTGAATTTTAAATATTTGATAATCACCTTTAGTATTCTCACAGGCTTGATGGTTGATCTGAGTGCTCTAACCAATCTTTCCAATGTGTAAATGATGATAGGAATAGCCAAATACATCCAAGTCTACAAAACACAGATTATAAGTTCATGCAATGTTAATTAGAATAAGGAAACTATAGTCCATTTGCGAGTTGAGTTTTGGAGGTGAAGGAAATGAAAGCTTGAGAGCCATGAAATAACTCGTGGATAGTTCTGAAGTCTTCATTTTCCCTTCCTAAACTCAACTCAGAGACAGAGGATTGAATTGAATAAATGTGAGTGCTAACCGTTTTCTTGTACCATTCTTTAGACAAGTAAAGTTTGATACCATGCACAATCAACAGTGCATAGACAATGATAAAGAGATGGTGGGAGTACCAAAAGGCATTGAAACCAGTGAGACTATCAAGGGGTTTTGGTAGCTTGATCCTGCCTCTCCTAAACCAAGGGCTGGCTAGAGTGAAGGCTATTGCCATTAGAACAACCATTATAATGCCTGTTACTCCTTCCCAAGATTTGACAAAAAACCAATAGCTTTGTGGTTGATCTCCAAAAAAAGGTTGCATTAACTTGTACTTTTCAATGTCTGCGTGAAGAAGGCGAGGAAAGTCACAAGCAAGATGATAAATACCATGTATACCGACGGCAATTGCTACTGCTACAGCTATCACCTGCAAAAAAATACTCTCATATACTTAAGTGATGTTTGAAGTCACGGTCAAATGTCATGTTTAGTTGAAACCAATACTTCGTTGCTTCCAGAAAACGCGCGTTTGGGGGCTTCCAGACGACGAATCAAACACACACTACTGTAAATTCCCTATTGACTTGTGAAAAACTATGTCCCAACAAACATTTGAACAAGGTAGATATGTTTTCTGCTTGTCACTCTAAAAGGAAATACCAGATGACGTATCAAAAACGATTAGCTAATGGACTGATTATATGTTTTCAAAAAGTTGGTTATTTGATGTAAACTATTTAAGTGTTTTAAATCATGGTTCTTGCGTTCCGGCCTGATGCTTCCAATTGCAGTGAACGGGATCCACAATCACAGCCGGCCGCCTATGGTTGCAATGGCTGCCACAGTAGAGATATTGCAGCCGCATCACATTTTGAAATAGTGTTGTTAACCGGTCCATACTTCGCCATTTTTTACATATTGTTACCTGGTGTAACAATGTTGTGTAACATTTGGGATGCAAGTAACAGAACTGCAGTAAAAATTACCTTGTGGAAGTTGAGGTTGTCGTCAAAAGGAACCGCAATGCCTAGCTTGGTCTTATTCCTAAGCCAGGTGATGGTGTTTCTGCAAACAGGTAGCAAAATGATAGCCATATTCAATTTGAGTGTTTCAGCTGCACCTTTGGCCATGCATACACAATGGCCCATAACCTCATAAGCAGCTTTTCTCCGATACTGCGTGAATTTATAGGCAAATAGACCTAACATCACACTAATCCACAGCAACAATACCCAAGATCTCTGCCAATTATCCTGCAGAAAGTACATGGTTTCTCTATACCACCTCTTAATAGGATTTTCTTCATATATCAGCTTAAGCTTTACGCTTAACATTTGGCTCAGGTACTTACTATATCCTCTTGTAGAATGACTTGGTCCATGCAACAAGAGTATCTCTAAATTGTCAAGCTGTCAAAGAAATGAGGCTAATATGAGAATTCTATATAGTGAATGATTTTCTGTCTAATGAAGTAGGCTTTCTGCTTTTGTACTTACCATGACGAATCCGGTGTCATCGGGGTCTAGTTCTTCCATGATTAAAGCAGCATATTCCTCTGCCTGCTTCTGAATGTTTGAGAGCTTGTTGGTAGTGGCACTAAGACAGATAATCTGAAAACAAAATTGGTCACAGTTCATAAATGATCAAGGAAAATCCTTTTTCTGATAGGAACAGAATGTAGACTAGAAAAAGTTGCTGATAAAACTAGCTTATTAACTTTGTCCATTGATAAAACTTATGAATAATTTTTTGGGCAGATACTATTTTAGATTCCAAAAGAGGTAACTTGTGATGCCATACCTCTTTAATTTCTTCCTCAGTGATTCTTCCATCAGCATCTTTATCAACCCTGCATTTGAAATTAAGCTCGTGAATATCTTCAAAGCATTCAACAAATACTTTATTGCTTATTCCACAAAAAGGCACAAAATTACATGTCAAAAAATGTTTTGAGCCTAGAATCAAAACTTTGGTCCGAAATCTGGTCCCAAAAGTCTTTCAACTGGGCCTTGTTAATAGAAATCCCTTGAATCTCTCTCCTCCTACAAAGAGCATCAAAAAGCTCCCCTGCAAAGGCCTCAGACTCCTTGTTCATGCCTACAATTTATGCATTTTCATTAGCTTAATCTATCTTCAAAACAGCTTAGAAAAAGCTATTTTCCTTACAAATTTAATCAAAACCAAACATGCTTTAAATCCAAACACTTGTTTAGAAATTACTCTACCATATCCACAATATTACGGCCGCAATTGCAATAACACACAACAATTCAAAGTCTGTCATGACTCTTAAACAAACACTTGAGGTATGATAATGAGACATAAGGATATATAATCTGTAATACCTATACATTTGGCAAAGAGAGAACAGTGAAGATAGCCATCATTGGAAGCAGTAAGAATATCAAATTGTTTCTCAACCTGAGCCCATCCAACACCACCATTAGTGAAAAACTTGAGTCCCTTAAGAGCATGAGCTGCAGCAGATTTATTTCTATCAAAGTGCACAACTTTAGAAGATTCTCCTTGTTTTGACAAAGAAGCAAAACGTTTAAGCTCTTGAGAAACCTGCTTTATCTTACTAGAAGCACTTCTCATAACAGAAGCACCAACAAAGGAACTTTTCTTCTGCATGCCTTTACCAAGCAAAATCAGATTCTCATCTTCACCACTAATATCTTCATTGCATGCAGTAGAAACAGGTTTAACACTGTGTACAGCAACTGAGTCACCTTTAATTTCCACAGTGACTTCAACATGGTCTTCTTCTTCTTCTTCATCATCATGTTGTTGTTCCTTATTGTGTGATTTGTTGCTGCTATGGCCATTGTCTATAGCTGAAGTTAATGCAGAAGAGTTCAACTTGTAGTTTTTTCTGCTAACCCTTTTGTTCAATGGTTCACTGTGAGATACCCTTTGATTAGTATCAATGAGTTCTATGTTAGACTCATGAGGATGAAGATCTGATGCAGAAACTACTCCAACCTTGTATGCTTCCATTTCTCTGCACTAATCACTGAGTTTGGAGGATGTGTCTCTTAAAGTACAATCATACATTGATTTCCACATTTTTTCGATATTACAACTTATTGAATCGATTTTGCACATGCACACAATGACACAACTAAATTATAAGATTTTATTTAATAAGTTTTAAATTGTGGTGTCAATACCGGTAATGATTATGTTTATAGTGATTATGATCACTATGACCATTGCCAATTTCAGTGATGATGTAAATTATTTTATAATTAAAAATATATTTTTTAAATTTGATGTGATCCAATATAATCCAATGTGGCTTGATGCCATCCAATACCATCCAATGTAGCTTGATGTGGTTGTTTTATGAGTTAATATGACTGTATCATTGTTATTAGATATCACTCCACTAATATAGTACGATGTGGTTATGACAGTCACACAGCGATAATATTACAGCTATATCGCATTATACTCCACCAATTTAAATCACATAATTTTTTTTCATTGAATGATTATATTTTCTCTTTTCTTAATCTATAAAATGAAGTTTTCAAATACAACACAGTGTATTAGTAAATTGAACATAAAAAATAACTTTTGCGGTCTTCAAAAAACTAGGTAAAAATATTACAACATTTATATGAGTATTTATGTTACAACTTCATCTACTTTTTCAGGATAGTAGGCATCGAATTTGAATATTTATGTTACAACTTAGTCTACTTTTTCTTGGATAAAATGCATCAAGTGGGAGTATTTATATGCTAAGTAACTATTTTTTATCATCGAAGTATTGTTTACTCTTTTCTTACGTAAGATCTCGCACCTTAACAACATTAAAATATTTAAGCTCTTGTACCCAAAAATATTATTAGATCTAATGAAATTATTAATTGAGTTTGTCTACTTGTAGTTTGTCTCCCTGTTACTTTGTGTTTTTTGGGTGCTTAGGACTGAATCTGTGATAGTTGAAGGAAATGACAATTATTATTTGATTTCACGTGTTCAATGCGATACCTTACACATTTTCAATTATTTGTTGTTCAGCTCATGACCGTAAGAAGCTGTGGGGAAAAAGCAATTAAACTAAGAGATCAAATATGTATATATTGATGGTGTATGAGTTTTATATTTTTTCATTATATCATCTATCATTTATGTTTTCTTATAATCATTTTTCTTTAAAAAATACAAATAAATGGTAGATGATATCATGATTGTATGATTTTTACATTAATAATGAATAAATATTAAACATTTAAACTAATAAGACTTCTTTCCTCAGTGTTGAGACTGTGATAATGGTGAGGTTATATCTATTCCACTTCTATCCAACCAACCATGCATAGTTTGAGAAGAAGAAATGGGAAATAGAGAAGTTTTCGGGGATGGAAGAGATGATAGATTATATTTTTCTTATCTTGTTAATTGATGGTAAAAGTGTATATAGATATTGGAAAAACAATATTTAATTATAATTTATAACTAAAGTTAATTGAACAATAAAAAATATATGTTTTTTTTAAATGATATTTTTTGTTCTTTAGAGACTTAAACCAATTAAAATGATATAAAATTTTCAGCTATTTTATTTTTAATATAAATCATCATGTTGTTTATAAGAAATTCATCTTTTATCTTACTACATAGTTTTGTTGTTTGAATATCTTCGCTGCTAAAATGACCCTTAAGTAATAGCTAAATCAAATTAGTTAAGATAAGATGAATTCATTTTACTAGTATTGTTAAAGTTATACTTAATTCAGAGATAATTGATAATTTTTAAACATAAATGATTAACGACATCAACAATAAATGTCAACATTGACATCTCATGTTAATCTTCTTTTGCTCAATGTAAATCACAAAGTAGAATTTTGCGTAAAAATATGTGTTATCAATATTAAATGATTTATAAAAATTCATTTGATCTTATAAAATTTGTTGTAAAGTTTGACAAAGGCAACCTGTGATTTCCATACTCTATTTCATAAGTGTAAAATCGTTATGAATTCAATTAAGTAATAATATATAAACAATATCAACATCTCTACATGTAAGAGAATTTATCCACTATCTATAATCTTTAAAATGGTCATACAAATAAAAAGATATATTTAAAAAAAGATTATAATTAATTTGGGGGGGAATCCACCAGGCTCATCTATCCCTAACATGGTGTATGAGTAATTCCAATATCTTAGATTTGTCACTACTCATACCCTAAGTTATAGCCATCAAAATAGGCTAACTCAAGCAGATTAGGGTTAGCCCACATGGGCTCGGGCTAAACCAGACTTGAATAAAAAGTTTAAGTACAATTTAGGCATATCAAGTTGTTGTTCAAACCTACCATAAGCGGTTTGCGAGTTGTAATAGGCCGACCCATATAATATTTTAAAAAACATTTGTTTAAATTTTAACATATTTAATATATATTTAAAAAATATAAGTCACTTGATATTAATTTATAATTTCTAATTCAATTAAAGTCATACATCTAATGTTTTATGTTCGAGTTAAGACGTGATGTCAAATTTACTTGTATGATTTTTAACATAAATCATTTTTAGATCTTTCATTCATATTGGACTTCCACTTTCTAACATAATATAATTTATGACTTCACTTTAATATATAAACTTTCAGGAACAATAAAAAATTAATGTCATATTAATTTATAATAATAATAGTATACACTCGAATTCATAAGGAACTCAATATGTCAAAGTATAACCATCATCATAATAATAGAATGCACGGGGCAATAATTTTTTGGTACATGGTTAAGAACAAACATGTTATCCGTGTATTCGTATGTTTAATAACACATATTATTCTTGTATTTGTTTGGTTAATAACACATATTACTCGTGCATTCTAATGGTTAATAACACATGTTACCCGTGCATTCTAATAGTTAAGAACACACATGTTATTCGTGCATTCATTCATATGGTTAAGAAAAAAAATATGTTACTTGTGCATTCTTATATTTAAGAGCACACATGTTACTCATGCATTCGTGTGATTAAGAACATACATGTTAAATGTACATTCTAATGATTAAGAAACACACATGTTACCTGTGTATTCACATGGTTAAGAACATTCATCTTACATATGCATTCATATGGTTAAACAATCACATATTACTCGAGCATTCTCATGAGACATTGATTTTGACGAATATTTAGAAGCACATAAGTATGAATATTATTAAATGTATATTAGTAATATTGTGTAATAATTTGATAAAATAAAGCGAAATATATAGAAACACAAAAATTGTGAATTAATTTCATTAGATATGTTTTCTAATGTAACGACACAATGTCTTCATAACTTTTGTCGTATAGTAAGACATGATAATATTTTAATCGTCAATAAATTGACAAATTATGCAACATAATGATCAAATATATAGTAAGGCATGATAATATATAGTAATATGAACTCATATGATATAAATAAATATTTGATCATAAAAATCATGAGTTTCATAATTATTATTACAAATTATCAAAATATATAAACTAATATTGTTATATGATTATATATGCAATGTTAAGAACAATGGTAAGAAACAAAATAAAATAAATCAAGTGTATTCAATTGTCTATATTTAAATATTTCATGTATTTTGAATTCCTAAAGAGGGTTTGCCATAAATTAGTTTGTTATTTCTTTTTGTATAAAAACAAAATAAATAAATCTATGAAAAGTAAACAAAAAAATTAATGAAAATGAGAACTGGTCTATAAAATAAGAACAGATCTACAAAATAAACACACATCAATAAAAAAACGCACTTTAAATAATATTTTTATTTGTCATTTAATTTTATATTGATTCGTTTATTTTGAAAATATATTCTCTCTCAACCAATTATATGTTATGAA
>NC_032023.1:11195991-11196294 GCF_001865875.1 Lupinus angustifolius
TCCTCATCCACATCCTCAACCTCATCCTCAGCCTCGTCCTCATCCGCATCCTCATCCTCATTCTCATGCTCATCCTCATCCTCAATTTCATCCTCATCCTTAATCCTCATGCTCATCCTCATCCTCATCGTCATCCTCATCATCATCCTCATGCGCATCCTCATCCACATCCTCAACCTAATCCTCATCCTCATCCCCATCCTCATCCTCATCCTCATCCTCATCCTCATCCTCATCATCATCCTAATCCTCATCATCATCCTCATCTTCATTCTCATCCACATCCTCAAGCTCATCCTCGTC
>NC_032023.1:11196394-11196626 GCF_001865875.1 Lupinus angustifolius
CCTCCTCCCCATCCTCATCCTCATCCTCATCCTCATCCTCATCCTCATCCTCATCATTAATCCTAATGCTCATCCTCATCCTCATCCTATTCCTAATCTTAATCTTCATGCTCATCCTCATCATCATCCTCATGCGCATCCTCATCCACATCCTCAACCTAATCCTCATCCTCATCCCCATCCTCATCCTCATCCTCATCCTCATCCTCATCCTCATCCTCATCCTCATCCT
>NC_032023.1:11196726-11200312 GCF_001865875.1 Lupinus angustifolius
TCATCCTCATCGTCATCCTCATCCTCATCCTATTCCTAATCTTAATCTTCATGCTCATCCTCATCATCATCCTCAAGCGCATCCTCATCCACATCCTCAACCTAATCCTCATCCTCATCCCCATCCTCATCCTCATCCTCATCCTCATCCTCATCCTCATCCTCATCCTCATCCTCATCCTCATCCTCATCTTGATCGTCATCCACCTCCTCATCCTCATCCTCAACCTCATCCTCTTCCTCATCCTCATCCTCATTCTGAACTTCATCCTCATCCTAATGCTAATCCTAATCCTTATCCTAATCCTCATGTTCATCCTCATCTTCTTCCTCATCCTCATGCTCATCCTCATCCTAATCCTCATCCTCATCCTCATCGTCATCCTCATCCTCATCCTCTTCCTCATCCTCATCCTCATCGTCATCCTCATCCTCATCCTCTTCCTCATCCTCATCCTCATCGTCATCCTCATCCTCATCCTCTTCCTCATCCTCATCCTCATCGTCATCCTCATCCTCATCCTCTTCCTCATCCTCATCCTCATCGTCATCCTCATCCTCATCCTCTTCCTCATCCTCATCCTCATCGTCATCCTCATCCTCATCCTCTTCCTCATCCTCATCCTCATCGTCATCCTCATCCTCATCCTCTTCCTCATCCTCATCCTCATACTCATCCTCGTCCTCGTCCTCGTCCTCCTCCTCGTCCTCATCCTCATCCTCATCCACTTCCTAATCGTCATCCTCCTCCTCATCCTCATCCTCATCCTCATCCTCATCCTTATCCTCATCCTCATCCTCATCCTCATCCTCATCCTCATCCTAATCCTCATCCTCATCCTCATCCTCATCCTCATTCTCAACCTCATCCTCATCCCAATGCTAATCCTAATCCTAATCCTTATCCTTATCCTAATCCTCGTGTTCATCCTCATCCTCTTCCTCATCCTCATGCTCATCCTCTTCCTAATCCTCATCTTCATCCTTATCCTAATCCTAAACCTAATCGTAATCCTATTCCTAATCCTAATCCTAAACCAAATCCTAATCCTAATTCTAATCCTCATCCTCATGCTCATCACCATCCTCATCCTCATCTTAACCCTAATCCTCAACCTCATCCTAATCCTAATCACAATCCTCATCCTCATCCTCATTTTGATCCTCGTCCTCATCCTCATCGTCATCCTCATCCTCATCCTAATCCTCATCCTTATCCTAACCCTAATCTTAATTCTCATCCTCATCCTCATGCTCATCCTGATCCTCACCCTGATCCTCATCCTCATACTAATCCTCATCCTCATCGTCACGCTCATGCTCATCCTCATGCTCATCCTCATCCTCACCCTCATCCTCATCCTCATACTAATCCACATCCTTATCCTCATCCTCATCCTCATCCTCACACTCATCCTCTTCCTCATAATCATCCTCATCCTCATCCTCATCTTCATTCTCATCCTCATCCTAATCCTCATCCTCATCCTCATCCTAATACTAATCCACATCCTCATCCTAATCCTAATCCTGATCGTAATCGTCATCCCCATCCTCATTCTCATCATCTTCCTCATCCTCATCCTAATCCTCATGTTAATCCTCATCCTTATCCTTACCCTAATCCTAACCCTAATCCTAATCCTCATCCTCATCCTCATGCTCATCCTCATCCTCATCCTCATACTAATCCTCATCCTTATCCTCATCCTCAGCCTCATCCTCATCCAAATCCTCATGCTCATCCTCAACCTCATCCAAATCCCCATCCCCATCTCCTTCCTAATCCTAATCCTAATCCTCATCCTCATCCTCATATTCATCCTCATCCTCATCCTCATCCTCATCCTCATCCTCATCCTCATCCTCATCCTCATCCTCATCCTCTTCCTCATCCTCATACTCTTCCTCATGCTCATCCTAATGCTAATCCTTATTCGCATCCTCATCCTAATCCTAATCCTAATCGTAATCCTCATCCTCATCCTCTTCCTCATCCTATCGTCTTCCTCATCCTCATCCTTATCTGATGTGAAGCTCTTGGGAAAAAGGCTCTTGAAATGATCTATCTTGGTTGGTGTATGGCCTAGGCTCACGGTTGAGTTAAGCCTTTGAGTTTATGCAGCGGAAAAAACTTGTGTTTGGATAAAAGAAGATGGAAAATATATGAGGTGGGCCGCCACAAACAATTCAGTTGTTTGATAAGCCAAAGTGATGCGCGCCACAAGAACTTGGTTCAGGAAAGAAGGTTTGGAGAATACTCTCACAAGGATATAATCCTCTTTGATTCACAAAGGAAAACAATTTAGTTTTGACTCAAAGTTGTTTATTTCATAGCATGAATCATTACATATATAGGCAAGCCTCTAAGGCTCCCTCGGTTGGTAACTTAAGTGCATGCCTTGCACGCTTACATTGGATACTCAAAAAGGAATGAATCTACTCCTAATTTAGACTATATTCGAGTAGTAAAAGAAATGGCACATGTGCCTTATTACAATTGAAAACAAACTTAATGACTTGGCCTATTGAACTTGAATGAGCATGGGATTCCTGTTCCTCTTAAGTGCACGACTCAACCATTAAGTGAAATGATCATGAGACTTGAAGTCTCCTTAATGCTCACGAGTAAGCCTTGATGAGCTTCATAGGGTTCTTCTAAATTTGGCACATGGAAAATGTTGGATTTAAGCCTCCTTAATGCTCCTCCGGTCCACTTGGTCTTGGCATAGAATTCCTTTGCTAAGGAATGAATTTCCCACGGCTAAGTGTTGTTGAAGAATGCACTATATAGCATAGGATGTCGTTGGTACAAGTTGGTAGACTGCCAACGGCTAAGTCATGGGCATAAAGCACCATTAATGCACCATTATGGTCTCAAACGGCCATATGCACATTCCACACGAGCAACTTTGCTCCAACGACTCTAGAATTAACTTAGGATGCCTCTGAATCCTCTGAATGAATTATGCTCAGGTGGATTTAGCTCCAACGGTCCAAACATAGTGTTTAAGCTCCATAAATGCTCCCTTTAAGCCTCTCCACGGTCACCTTGAAGATTCCCTCGAGCAATTTCCATCCAACGGCCATATTAGACTTTATTTACCTGCCAAATAATATTAGACAAAGTCATAATGAGTTTGGTTCACGAAAATATTAAGTTGCTCCAAGCATTAAAGTGTTGGTTACACTTTTAGGCTTGTCTTAACCACTCACGAGTCAAATTTCATTATGATAAATTTTTAGGGGCAGATTTATTACAAACATGCTTAAATTAATTAAACTAAGTGTTGGACAAAAGTTAGCCCACACATTTATTATAAAAATTAAAATGACTCAATACTAATTAAATTTGCTAGGCTTGACTCGGTCAGGCTACGCCCAGTGCCTGATGCGTCACACTAGGCGCATGTGCCTCAGTCAGATTTCCTAGCCAGACCAGTTTGGCCCAGTGCCTGGTGCAACACTGGGTGCACCAAAGTCCCCAACTCGGTCAGAGTTGTCTCGGTCAAGAATTGAGCCTGATGCGTCTGGCTCCGTGCTAGGGCCATTTTTGGCGCCTTGCCCAGACCCGTGGCCTGAGTCTT
>NC_032023.1:11200412-11201009 GCF_001865875.1 Lupinus angustifolius
TCATCATATCCTCATCCTCATCCTCATCCTCATCCCCATCCTCATCCTCATACTATCCTAATCCCCATCCTCATACTATCCTAATCCCCATCCTCATCCCCATCCTCATCCTATCCTAATCCTCATCCTCATCCTCAACCTCATCCTCATCCCATCCACCTCCTCACCCCCATCCTATCCTCATCCTCATCCTCATCCTGTTCTTCCTCCTCCTCATCCTATCATGATCCTATCATGGTCCTCATCCTATCCTCATCTTATCCTCGTCCTCATCCTATCCTCATCCTTATCCACCTGCTCCAGCTCCTGCTTCTACTCATCCCCATCCTCATCCTATCCTAATCCTCATCCTCATTCTCAACCTCATCATCATCCCATCCACCTCCTCATCCCCATCGTATCCTCATCCTCATCCTCATCCTCATCCTCATCCTCCTCCTCCTCCTAGTCCTCATGCTCATCCTATCCCCATCCTCATCCTCATCCTCTTCCTCATTCTATCCTCGCCCTCATCCTCACCCTATCCTCTACCTCATCATAACCTCATCCTCCTCCTCCTCCTCGTCCTATCCTCATCCTCTTCCTCATCCTATCTTC
>NC_032023.1:11201109-11201514 GCF_001865875.1 Lupinus angustifolius
TCCTCGTCCTCATCCTCATCCTCATCCTCATCCTCATCCTATCCTCATCCTCATCCAATCTTCGTCCTCATCCTCATCCTTATCCTGATCCCCATCCCCATCCTCATCCCCATCCTAATCCTAATCCTCATCCATGTCCTCATCCTCAACATATACTCATCCTCATCCTCAAACTCATCATATCCTCATCCTCTTACTCGTACTCATCCTCATCCTCATCCTCATCCAATCCTCTTCCTCATCCCATCCTCCTCCTCATCCTCGTCCTATCCTCATCCTCATCCTATCCTCATCCTCCTCCTCCTCCTACTCCTCATCCTCATCCCCATCCTCATCCTACCCTCCTTTTCAACCTCTTCCTCATCCTCATCCTATCCTCATCCGCATCCTCATCCTCATCCTATC
>NC_032023.1:11201614-11206315 GCF_001865875.1 Lupinus angustifolius
TCCTCATCCTCATCCTCATCCTCATCCTCAACCTATCCTCATCCTATCCTCATCCTCATCGTATCCTTATCCTCATCCTCATCGTATCCTCGTCCACATCCTATCCTCATCGTATCCTCATCGTCATCCTCATCCTATCCTAGTCCTCATCCTATCCTCATCCTCATAATCATCCCCATCCTCATCCTACCCTCCTCTTCATCCTCATCCTCATCCTCATCCACATCCTCATCCTCATCCTCATCCTATGCTCATCCTCTTCCTCATCCTATGCTCCTCCTCTTCCTCATCCTATCCTGGTCCTCATCCTCATCCCCATCCTCATCCTCATCCTCATCCTATCCTCATCCTCATCCTCATCCTCCTCCTCCTCATGCTATCCTCATCATCATCCTATCCTCGACCTCATCTTATCCTCATCCTCATCCCCATGCTCATACTCATCCTCAACCTCATCCTCTTCCTAATTCTATCCTTGTCCTTATACTCACCCTCATCCTATCCTCATCCTCATCCTATCCTCCTCCTCATCCTCATCCTATCCTCATCCTCCTCCTCATCCTCATCCTACCCTCATCCTCTTCCTCATCCTCTACTCATCCTCAACCAATCCTCCACCTCATCCTCATCCTATCCTCATCCTCATCTGCATCCTCATCAGCATCCTCATCCTCATGTTCATGCTCATCCTATCCTTATTCTCCTCCTCCTCCTCATCCTATCCTCATCCTCATCCTCATCTCATCCTCATCCCATCTTCGTCCCCTCCTCCTCACCCTCCTCCTCATCCTATCCTCATCCTCATCCTTTTCCGATCCTCATCCTCATCCTCATCCCTTCCTCATCCTATCCTCGTCCTCATCCTTATCCTATCCATGTCCTCATCCTCATCCTCTTCCTCATATTATCCTCGTCCTCATCCTCATCCTCATCCTATCCTCTTCCTCATCCTCATACTCAACCTCTTCCTCATTCTATCCTCATCCTCATCCTCATCCTCTTCCTCATATTATCCTCGTCCTCATCCTCACCCTCATCCTCACCCTCATCCTCATCCTCTTCCTCATCCTCACCCTCATCCTCATCCTATCCTTATCACATCCTATCCTCATCCTCTTCCTCATCCTCATCATATCCTCATCCTCACCCTCATCCTCATCCTCATCCTATCCTCATCCTCAACCTATCCTCCTCCTCATCCTCATCCTATCTTCATCCTCCTCCTCATCCTATCCTCATCCTATCCTCATCCTCATCCTCTTCATCATCCTATCCTCGTCCTCATCCTTATCCTATCCATGTCCTCATCCTCATCCTCATCCTCTTCCTCATCCTATCCTCGTCCTCATCCTCATCATATCCTCACCCTCATCCTATCCTCATCCTCAACCTATCCTCCACCTCATCCTCATCCTATCCTCATTCTCATCTGCATCCTCATCAACATCCTCATCCTTAACCTCATCCTCATGCTCATCCTCATCCTATCCTCCTCCTCCACCTCATCCTCCTCCTCATCCTATCCTCATCCTCATCCATATCCTTATCCTATCCTCCTCCTCCTCCTCCTCCTCCTCGTCACCCTCCTCCTCATCCTATCCTCATCCTCATCCTCATCCCTTCCTCATCCTCATCCCTTCCTCATCCTATCCTCGTCCTCAACCTCATCCTATCCATGTCCTCATCCTCATCCTATCCTCTTCCTCATCCTCATACTCAACCTCTTCCTCATTCTATCCTCGTCCTCATTCTCATCCTCTTCCTCATGCTATTCTCGTCCTAATCCTCGCCCTCATCCTATCCTCATCCTCATCCTCATCCTCATCCTCATCCTCATCCTATCCTCCTCCTCATCCACATCCTATCCTCATACTCTTCCTCATCTTGGTTATATCGTCATATTCACCCTCATCCTCATCCTCATCCTATCCTCATCCTCAACCTATCCTCCTCATCATCCTCATCCTATCTTGATCCTCCTCCTCATCCTCTCCTCATCCTCATCCTCATCATATCCTCATCCTCATCCTCTTCATTATCCTATCCTCGTCCTCATCCTTATCCTATCCATGTCCTCATCCTCATCCTCATCCTCTTCCTCATCCTCATCGTCTTCCTCATCATATCCTCGTCCTCATCCTCATCATATCCTCACATCATCATATCCTCATCCTCAACCTATTCTCCACCTCATCCTCATCCTATCCTCATCCTCATCTGCATCCTTATCAGTATCCTCATCCTCAACCTCATCCTCATGCTCATCCTCATCTTATCCTCATCCTCCTCCTCCTCCTCATCCTCCTCCTCATCCTATCCTCATCCTCATCCTCATCCTTATCTTATCCTCCTCCTCCTCCTCCTCCTCCTCAACCTCTTCCTCATTCTATCCTCGTCCTCATCCTCATCCTCTTCCTCAAGCTATCCTCGTCCTCATCCTCACCCTCATCCTCATCCTCCCCCTCATCCTATCGTCGTCCTCATCCTCATCCTCTTCCTCATGCTATCCTCGTCCTCATCCTCACCCTCATTCTCATCCTCCCCCTCATCCTATCCTCATCCTCATCCTCATTCTATCCTCCTCCTCATCCACATCCTATCCTCATCCTCTTCCTCATCGTCATCATATCCTCATCCTCACCCTCATCCTCATCCTCATCCTATCCTCATCCTCAACCTATCCTCCTCCTAATCCTCATCCTATCCTCTTGCTCATCCTCATCGTATCCTCCTCCTCATCCTCATCCCCATCCCCATCCTCATCCTTATCATCATCCTCATCCTCATCCTATCATCGTCCTCATCCTCATCCTATCCATGTCCTCATCCTCATCATATCCTCATCCTCTTCCCCATCCTATCCTCTTCCTCATCCTCATCGTATCCTCCTCCTCATCCTCGTCCTATCCTCATGCTCATCCTCTTGTCCTCATCCTCATCCTCATCCTATCGTCATCCTCATCCTCATCTGCATCCTTATCAGCATCCTCATCCTCCACCTCATCCTCATGCTCATCCTCATCCTATCCTCATCCTCATCCTCCTCCTCATCCTCCTCCTCATCCTATCATCATCCTTATCTTCATCCTCATCGTATCCTCTTCCTCATCCTATCCTCGTCATCATCCTATCCTCATCCTCATCCTCATCCCCATCCTTATCCTACCCTCCTCTTCATGGTCATCCTCATCCTATCCTCATCCCCATCCTCATCCTTCCTCATCCTCATCCTCATCCACATTCTCTTCCTCATCCTGATCCTCATTCTCTTCCTCATCCTCAACCTCATCCCCATCCTCATCCTATCCTCATCCCCATCCTATCCTCATCCTCATCCTATACTCCTCCTCATCCTATACTCATCCTCGTCCTCATGTGCATCCTCAACCTCATCTGCATCCTCAACCTCATCCTCAACCTCATCATCATCCTCATCCTCATCCTATCCTCATCCTCTCCTCGTCCTCATCCTCATCCTATCCATGTCCTCATCCTCATCATATCCTCGTGCTCATCCTCTTCCTATCCATGTCATCATCCTCATCCTCATCCTCTTCCTCATCCTATCATCATCCTCATCCACATCCTATCCATGTCCTCATCCTCATCATATACTCATCCTCTTCATGATCCTGTCCTCTTCCTCATCCTCATCCTATCCTCATCCTCATCCTCTTCCTCATTCTATCCTCTTCCTCTCCCTCATCGTATCCTCCTCCTCATCGTCATCCTATCCTCGTCCTCATCCTATCATCGTCCTCATCCTCATCCTATCCATGTCCTCATCCTCATCATATCCTCATCCTCTTCGTCATCCTATCCTCGTCCTCATCCTCATCCTCATCCTCCTCCATATCCTCATCCACCTCCTCCTGCTCATGTTATCCTCATCCTCATCCCATCCTCCTGCTCATGCTATGCTCATCCTCATCCTATCCTCGACCTCATCCTATCCTCGACCTCATCCTCTTCCTCATGCTATCCTCGTCCTCATCCTCACCCTCATCCTATCCTCATCCTATCCTCATCCTCATTCTCTTCCTCATGCTATCCTCATCCTCATCCTCATCCCCATCCTCATCCTCATCCTCATCCTCTGCCTCATCCTCTTCCTCTTGCTATCCTCGTCCTCGTCCTCACCCTCATCCTATCCTCATCCTCATACTATCCTCATCCTCATCCTCATCCTATCCTTATCCTCCTCCGCCTCCTACTCCTCATCCTATCCTCATCCTATCCTCGTCCTCATCCTATCCTCACCCTCATCCTCATCCTCATCCTACCCTCCTCTTCATCCTCATCCTCATCCTCTTCCTCCTCCTATCTTTGTCTTCAACCTCATCCTTCTCCTCATCCTCATGCTAACCTCATCCTTATCCGCATCCTATCCTCATCCTCATCTTATCCTCATCCTCATCCTCCTTCTCATCATATTCTCGTCCTCATCTTTATCCTATCCATGTCCTCATCCTCATCCTCAACCTATCCTCCTCCTCATCCTATCCTCATCCTCATCTGCATCCTCATCCTTAACCTCATCCTCATGCTCATCCTCATCCTCATCTTCATCCTCCTCCTCCACCTCATCCTCCTCCTCATCCTATCCTCATACTCATCCTATTGTCATCCTCTTCCTCATCCTATCCTCATCCTCATCCTTATCCTATCCATATCCTCATCCTCATCCTATCCTCATCCTCA
>NC_032023.1:11206779-11207609 GCF_001865875.1 Lupinus angustifolius
ATGAGGATGAGGATGAGGATGAGGATGAGGATGAGGATGAGGATGAGGATGAGGATGAGGATGAGGATGAGGATGAGGATGATGATGAGGATGAGGATGAGGTTGAGCATGAGGATGAGGATGAGGATCGGGATGAGAATGAGGATTAGGATTAGGATTTAGATGAGGATGAGGAAGAGTTTAGGATTAGGATGAGGATTAAGATTAGGATTAGGATTAGGATTAGAATTTGGATTAGGAATAGGATTAGGATTAGGAATAGGATTAGGATTCGGATTAGGATTAGGAATAGGATTAGGATTCGGATTAGGATTAGGAATAGGATTAGGATTCGGATTAGGATTAAGATTAGGGTTAGGACGATGATTATGTTGAGGAAGAGCATGATGATGAGGATTAGGATGAGGATGAGGATAGGATGAGGATGAGGTTGAGGATGAGGATGAGGATGAGGGTGCGGATGAGGATGACGATGAGGATGAGGATGAGGATTAGGAGGAGGATGAGAGTGAGGATGAGGATCTGGATGAGGATAAGGTTGTGGATGAGGATGAGGATGAGGATGATGATGCGGTTGAGTATTGGGATTAGGATTATGATTTGCATTAGGATGATAATGATGATTAGGATGAGGATTATAATGATGATTAGGATGAGGATGAGGATGTGGACGAGGATTAGGATGAGGATGAGGATGAGGATGAGGAATAGATGAGGATGAGGATGAGGATGAGGATGAGGATGAGGATGAGGATTACGATGAGGATGAGGATGAGGATGATGATGAGGATGAGGATGAGGATGAGGATGAGGATGAGGATGAGGATGAG
>NC_032023.1:11207709-11209417 GCF_001865875.1 Lupinus angustifolius
ATTAGAATTAGGATTTGGATTAGAATTAGGATTAGGATTAGGATTAGGATTAGGATTAGGATTAGGATTAGGATTAGGATTAGGATTAGGATTAGGATTAGTATTCGGATTAGGATTAGGATTAGGGTTAGGACGAGGATTATGATTAGGAAGAGCTTGATGATGAGGATTAGGATGAAGACGAGGATGAGGATTAAGATTAGGATTAGGACTAGGATTAGGATCAGATTAGGATGAGGATGAGCAGGAGGATGAGGATGAGCATGAGCAGGAGGATGAGGATGAGGATGAGGATGAGGATTAGGATTATGATTAGGAATAGGAATAGGATTTGCATTAGGATGAAGATGAGGATGAGGATTAGTATTAGGATTAGGATTAGGGTTAGGACGAGGATTATGATTAGGAAGAGCATGAGGATGAGGATTAGGATAAGGATGAGGATCAGGATGATGTTGAGGATGAGGATGATGATGAGGATGAGGGTGAGGATGAGGATGACGATGAGGATGAGGATGAGGATTAGGATGAGGATAAGAGTGAGGATGAGGATCTGGATGAGGATAAGGATGTGGATGAGGATGAGGATGAGGATGAGGATGAGGATGAGGATGAGGATGAGGATGAGGATGAGGATGAGGTTGAGTATTGATATCAGGATTAGGATTTGCATTAGGATGAGGATGAGGATCAGTATTAGGATTAGGGTTAGGACGAGGATTATGGTGACGAAGAGCATGATGATGAGGATTAGGATGAGGAAGAGGATGAGGATGAAGAGGAGGGTAGGATGAGGATGGGGATGAGGATGAGGACGAGGTAGGATGAGGACGAGAATGAGGATGAGGATGAGGACGAGGTAGGATGAGGACGAGAATGAGGATGAGGATGAGGACGAGGTAGGATGAGGACGAGAATGAGGATGAGGATGAGGACGAGGTAGGATGAGGACGAGAATGAGGATGAGGATGAGGACGAGGTAGGATGAGGACGAGAATGAGGATGAGGATGAGGACGAGGTAGGATGAGGACGAGAATGAGGATGAGGATGAGGACGAGGTAGGATGAGGACGAGAATGAGGATGAGGATGAGGACGAGGTAGGATGAGGACGAGAATGAGGATGAGGATGAGGACGAGGTAGGATGAGGACGAGAATGAGGATGAGGATGAGGACGAGGTAGGATGAGGACGAGAATGAGGATGAGGATGAGGACGAGGTAGGATGAGGACGAGAATGAGGATGAGGATGAGGACGAGGTAGGATGAGGACGAGAATGAGGATGAGGATGAGGAAGAGTTTAGGATTAGGATGAGGATTAGGATTAGGATTAGGGTTAGGACGAGGATTATGATGACGAAGAGCATGATGATGAGGATTAGGATGAGGAAGAGGATGAGGATGAGGTTGAGGATGAGGATGAGGATGAGGATGAGGATGATGAGGATGACGATGAGGACGAGGATGAGGATTAGGATGAGGATGAGAGTGAGGATGAGGATCTGGATGAGGATAAGGATGTGGATGAGGATGAGGATGAGGATGAGGATGAGGATTAGGATTATGATTAGGATAAGGATTAGGAATAGCATTATGTCTAGGATTGGCATTTGGTTTAGGACTAGGATTAGGATTAGGATTAGGATTAGGGTTGGGATTCAGTTTAGGATTAGGAATAGGATTAGGATTAGGAATAGGATTAGGATTA
>NC_032023.1:11209517-11214034 GCF_001865875.1 Lupinus angustifolius
GAGGATGAGGATGAGGATGAGGATAGGGATGAGGATTGGGATGAGGATGAGGATGAGGTTGAGGATGGGGATGAGGATGAGGATGAGTATGAGGATGGGTATGAGTATGAGGATGAGGCTGAGGATGATGATGAGGAAGAGGATGAGGATGAGGATGAGGATGATGATGAGGTTAAGGATGAGTATGAGGATGAGGATGAGGATGAGGATGAGGATGAGGATGAGGATAAGGATTACAATGAGGATGCGGATGAGGATGAGGATGAGGTTGAGGATGAGGATGAGGATGAGGTTGTGGATGAGGATGGGGATGGGGATGAGGATGAGGATGAGGATGGGGATGAGGATGAGGTTGAGTATTGGGATTAGGTTTAGGATTTGTATTTGGATTAGGATTAGGATTTGGATTTGGATTAGGATTAGGATTAGTATTATGATTCGAGTTAGGATTTGGATTAGGATTAGGATTAGGGTTACGATTAGGATTAGGATTAGTATTAGGATGAGGATGAGGATGAGGATGAGGATGAGGATGAGGATGGGGATGAGGATGAGGATGAGGATGAGGCTGAGGATGAGTATGAGGATGAGTAGGAGTATGAGGATGAGGATGAGGATGAGGAGGAGGATGAGGATAAGGATGAGGAGGAGGATTATGATTTGGATAAGGATTAGGAATAGAATTAGGAATAGCATTAGGTTTAGGATTGGCATTTGGATTAGGACTAGGATTAGGATTAGGATTAGGATTAGGGTTAGGATTAGGTTTAGGATTGAGACTAGGATTAGGATTAAGATTAGGATTAGGATTAGGAGTAGGAGTGGGATTAGGATTAGGATTAGGATTTGCATTAGGGTTAGGATTAGTATTAGGATGAGGATGAGGATTAGATTAGGATGAGGATGAGGATGAGGAAGAGGATGAGGATGAGGATGAGTATGAGGAAGAGGATGAGGATACGAAAGAGGATTTGGATGAGGATGAGGATGAGGAGGAGGATTATGATTAGAATTAGGATTAGGATTAGGATTAGGATTTGCATTAGAATTAGGATGACGATTAGGATGAATATGAGGATAAGCATGAGGATAGGATGAGGATGAGGATGAGGATCAGGATGAGGATGAGGATGAGAATGAGGATGAAGAGCAGGATTATAATTAGCATTAGGATCAGGATTAGGATCAGGATTTGCATTTGGATAAGGATGAGGATGAAGATGAGGATGAGGATGACGATGAGGATGACGATGAGGAAGAGGATGAGGATGAGGATGAGCATGAGGAAGAGGATGAGGATGAGGATGAGCATGAGGAAGAGGATGAGGATGAGGATGAGCATGAGGAAGAGGATGAGGATGAGGATGAGCATGAGGAAGAGGATGAGGATGAGGATGAGCATGAGGAAGAGGATGAGGATGAGGATGAGCATGAGGAAGAGGATGAGGATGAGGATGAGCATAAGGATGAGGATGAGGATTAGGAATAGGATTAGGTTTAGGACTAGGAATAGGATTAGGAAAATGATTATGATAAGGATTAGGATTAGCATTAGGATTAGGATTAGGATTAGGATAAGGATGAGTATGAGGAGGAGGAGGAGGAGGAGGAGGATGAGGGTTAGGATTAGTAATATGATTAGGATTAGTATTAGGATTTGTAATACAATTAGAATTAGGATTAGGGTTAGGATTGGGATTAGGATTAGATTAGGATTAGGATTAGGATTGGGGTTAGCATTAGGATTAGGATTAGGATTAGGATTAAGACTAGGATTGAGATTAGGATTAGTAATGGGATTAGGATTTGGATGATGATTAGGAATATGATTAGGATTAAGATTAGGATTATGATGAGAATTAGGATAAGGATTAGGATTAGGATTATGATTAGGATTAGGATTAGTATAACGATTATGATTTGGATTAAGATTAGGATTAAGATTAGGATTAGGAATAGGATAAGGAATAGGATTAGGATTTGGATAATGATTAGGATTAGGAATAGGATTAGGATTAGGATTAGGATTAGGATTATGATTATGATTAGGATTATGATTATGATTAGGATTAGAAGTAGGATTAGGCTTAGGAATAGGATTAGATTAGGATTAGGATTATGATTAGGATGAGGATGAGGATTAGTATTATGATTAGGATTAGGATTTGCACTAGGATTAGAAATAATATTTGGATTTGATTAAGATTAGGATTAGGTTGAGGATTAGGATTAGGATTAGGATGATAATTAGGAATAGGAATAGGATTAGGAATAGCATTAAGATTAGAATTAGTAATGGGTATGAGACTGAGGATTAGGATTAGGATGAGTATGAGGAAGAGGATGAGGATCATGATAAGGATGAAGCTGAGGATAAGGATGAGTATAGGATGAGGATAAGGATGACAATGAGCATGAGGATTAGGATTAGGATTAGGATTAGGATTTGCATTATGATTAGAAGTAAAAAGTGGAGCTGGATTAAGATTAGGTTTAGGATTAGGATTAGGATTAGGATTCGGATTTGGACTAGGATTAGGATTAGTATAAGGATTAGGATTAGGATTCGGATATAGATTAGGATTTGGATTAGGATGTGGATAAGGATGAGGATGAGGATTAGGATTATGATTAGGATTAGGATTTGCACTAGGACTAGAAATAATATTTGGATTTGATTAAGATTAGGATTAGGTTGAGGATTAGGATTAGGATTAGGATTAAGATTAAGATTAGGATTAGGATTAGGATTAGGATTAGGATTAGGATTAGGATTAAGATTAGGGTTAGTAATGGGTATGAGAATGAGGATTAGGATTAGGATGAGTATGAGGATGAGGATGAGTATGAGGATGAGGATGAGGATCATGATAAGGACGAGGATGAGGATAAGGATGAGGATAGGATGAGGATGAGGATGAGGATGAGGATGAGGATTAGGATTAGGAATAGTATTAGGATTTGGTTTAGGATTATGATTAGAAGTAAGAAATGGAGATGGATTAAGATTAGGATTAGGATTAGGATTCGGATTAGGATTGGGATTAGGATTAGGATTAGGATTAGCATTAGGATTAGGATTAGGATTAGGAACATGATTAGGAGTGGGATTACAATTAGGATTAAGATTATGATTAGAATTACGATTTGGATTACGATTAGGATTAGGATCAGGATGACGGTGAGTTTTAGGATGAGAATGAGGATTAGGATTTGGATAAGGATAAGTATATGGATTAGGAATATGATTAGGATTCGGATTAGGATTAGAATTAGTATTAGGAATAGGATTAGGAATAGGATTCGGATTAGTATTAGGATTAGTATTAGGATTAGGATATGGATTAGTATTAGGATTTGGAAGGGGATGAGGATGAGGATGAAGATTAGGATAATGATTAGGATTAGGATTAGAATTAGGATTAGGACTAGGATTACGACTATGTTTAGGATCACGATTAGGATTAGGATTAGGGTTAGGACTAGGACTAAGATTAGGATTAGGATTAGGACTAAGATTAGGATTAGGACTTGGATTTGTAATTGGTCTAGGATTAGGTGTAGGATTGGCATTACGATTACGATACGGGTTTGGGTTTGGGTTAAGATTAGGGTTATGGTCAGGATTAGCATTATGATAAGGATTAAGATTAGGGTTTAGGACTATGATTAGGAGTAGGATTAGGAGTAGGATTAGGATTAGGATTAGGATTAGTATTAGGATTATGTCTTGGATTTGCAATAGGATTAGGATTAGGATGAAGATGACGATTAGGATTACGTGTAGGATTGGCACTAGGATTACGATTAGGGTATGGGTTAGGGTTAAGATTAGGGTTATCGTTAGGATAAGCATTTTGATAAGGATTAGGATTATGATTAGGATTAGGATTAGGACTAGGATTAAGAGTAGGATTAGGATTAGGAATATGATTAGGATTAGGATTAGGATTTGGATTGGATTTGGATTAGGATTAGGATTAGGACTAGGATTAGGATTAGGATTAGGATTAGGATTAAGATTAGGGTTAGTAATGGGTATGAGAATGAGGATTAGGATTAGGATGAGTATGAGGATGAGGATGAGTATGAGGATGAGGATGAGGATGAGGATGAGGATGTAGGATTAGGATTAGGACTAGGATTAGGATTAGTATTAGCATTAGCATTAGCATTAGCATTAGGATTAGGATTAGGACTAGGATTAGGATTAGTATTAAGATTAGGATTAGGATGTGGATAAGGATGAGGATTAGGATTATGATTAGGATTAGGATGATTATTAGGAATAGGATTAGGATTAGGGTTAGGATGAGGATGAGCATGAGGATGAGGATGCGGATGAGGATGAGGATGAGGATGAGGATGAGTATGAGGATGAGCATGAGGATGAGGATGAGGATGAGGATTAGGGTTAGGATTAAGATTAAGAATAGGAGTAGGATTTGGATTAGGATTAGGACTAAGATAAGGATTAGGATTAGGACCAGGACTAGGATTAGGATTAGGATTAGGAT
>NC_032023.1:11214134-11219856 GCF_001865875.1 Lupinus angustifolius
TAGGATTAGGATTAGGATTAGGATTAGGAATACGAATAGGATTAGTATAGGGATTAGGATTAGGATTTGATTTGGACTAGGAGTACGATTACGATTAGGATTAAGATTAGGATTAGGATTAGGATAAGGATTACGATTAGTATTAGGATTAGTGTTAGGATTGGGATTAGGATTAGGAATAGGAATATGATTAGGATTAGGATTAGGATTATGAATAGGAATAGGAATATGATTAGTATTGGGATTAGGATTTGATTAGGAGTAGGAGTACAATTACGATTAGGATTAGGATTAGGATATGAATTAAGATTAGGATTAGGATTAAGATTAGGATTAGGATTAGGATTAGGATTAGGATTAAGATCGGGACTTAAATTAGGATTGGGATTAAGATGAGGATGAGGTTGAGGATGAGGAATAGGATTAGGATTAGGATTAGGATGGGAATGTGGATGAGGATGATGATTACGATTAGGATTTGCGTTATGATTAGGATTAGGATTAGGACGAGGATGAGGATTAGGATTAGGTGTAGGATATGCATTAGGATAAGGATTAGGATTAGGAATATGTTTAGGATTAGGATTTGGATTAGGAGTTGGATTAGGATTTGGATTAGGATTAATATTAGGATTAGGATTAGCATTAGGATTAGGATTAAGATTAGCATTAGGATTAGGATTAGGATTAGGATTAAGATTAGGAGTATGAATAGGATTTCTATTACGATTAGGATTAGGATTAGAATTAGCATTAAGATTTTGATTACGATTAGGATTAGGATGATGATGAGGTTGAGGATTAGGAAGAGGATTAGGATTAGGATTAGGATTAGGATTATGATTTGGAGTAGGATTGGGATTAGGATTTTGATTAGGATTAGGGTTAGGGCTAGGTTTAGGATTAGGATTAGGATTAGGATTAGGATTAGGATTAGGATTAGGATTAGGATAGTTTTAGGATTAGGATTAGGATTTCGACTAAGATTAGGATTAAGATTAGGATTAGGAATATGAATAGGATATGTTTAGGAGTAGGATTAGGGTTTGGATTAACATTGGGATTAG
Source organism: Lupinus angustifolius (assembly GCF_001865875.1). NCBI lineage: Eukaryota > Viridiplantae > Streptophyta > Magnoliopsida > Fabales > Fabaceae > Lupinus > Lupinus angustifolius. The sequence goes on from NC_032023.1 coordinate 11,215,202, forward strand.
GATTAGGACTAGGATTAGGATGAGTATTAGGATTAGGATAAGGATTAGGATGTGGATGAGGATGAGGATGAGGATTAGGATTATGATTAGGATTAGGATTTGCATTAGGAATAGAAATAATATTTGGATTTGATTAAGATTAGGATTTGGTCGAGGATGAGGATGAGGATTAGGATTAGGATTAGGATGATAATTTGGAGTAGGATTAGGATTAGGATTAAGATTAGGATTAGTAATGGGTATGAGGATGAGGATTAGGATTAGGATGAGTACGAGGATTTGGATTAGGATGAGGAGGAGGAGGAGGATGAGGATGAGCATGAGGATGAGGAGGAGGAGGAGGATGAGGAAGAGGATTTGGATGAGGATGAGGATGAGGATGAGGATGAGGGTGAGGATGAGGATTAGGATGAGGATTAGGACAAGGATTAGGATTAGGATTAGGATTAGGATTAAAATTAGGATTAGGATTAGGATTAGGATGAGAATGAGGATTCAGATTAGTATTAAGATTAGGAATAGGATTAGGATTAGGAATAGGATTACGATTAGAATTAGGATGAGGATGAGGATGAGGATGAGGATTAGGATTAGGATTGGATTAGGATTAGGATTTGGATTAGGATTAGGATTAGGATTAGGATTAGGATTAGGATTAGGATTAGGAATAGGTCTAGGATTAGGATTTGGATTAGGATTAGGATTAGGATTAGGATTAGGATAAGGATTAGGATAAGGATTATGATTAGGATTAGGATTAGTGTTAGAATTGGGAATAGGATTGGGATTAGGATGGGGATGTGCTAAGATCAGGATTAGGATTTACATTAGGATTAGAATTAAGAATAGGTTTTGGATTAGGATTAGGATTAGGTTGAGGATCAAGATAAGGATTAGGATGAGGATGAGGATGAGGATTAGGATTATGATTGGGATTAGAATGAGGATGAGGATGAGAATGACGATGAGGAGGAGGAGGAGGAGGAGGATGAGGATGTGGGTGAGGATGAGGATGCGGATTAGGATTCGGATTAGAATTAGGACGAGGACTTGGATTAGGATAATAATTAGGAGTAGGATTAGGATTCAGATTAGTATTATGATTCGGGTTAGGATTTGGATTAGGATAAGGATTAGGGTTACGATTAAGATTAGGATTAGTATGAGGATTAGGATTAGTATTAGGATTAGGATTAGTTTTAGGATTAGGATTACGATTAGGATTAGGATTAGGATTAGGATTATGAGGATGTGGATGCGGATGAGGATGAGGATGAGGATGTGGATGAAGATGGCGATGGGGATGAGGATGAGGATGAGGATGAGGATGAGGATGGAGATGACGATGGGGATGAGGATGAGGATGAGGATGAGAATGGGGATGAGGATGAGGATGAGTATGAGGATGAGTATGAGGATGTGGATGAGGATGGGGATGAGGATGAGGAGGAGGAGGAGGAGGATGAGGATAAGGATGAGGATGAGGACGAGGATGAGGATGAGGATGAGGATGAGGATGAGGTTGAGGATGAGGAATAGGAATAGGACTAGGATTAGGATTTGCATTAGGATTACGACTAGGGTGAGGATAAGGTTAAGGATGTTAACGAGGATGAGGATGAGGATGAGGGTATGGATTAGGATTAGGATTAGGAATATGATTAGGATTAGGGTTAGGATAAGGTTAAAAATGTTAATGAGGATGAGGATATGGATTTGGATTAGCATTAGGATTAGTATTAGGATTAAGATTAGGATTAGGATTAGGATTAGGATTAGTATTATGATTAGGATTAGCATTAGGATTAAAATTAGGATTAGGATTAGGACTAGGATTAGGATTAGGATTAGGATTAGGATTAGGATTGGCATCGGGATTAGGATTTGGATTAGGACTAAGATTAGGATAAGGATTGGGGTTAAGATTGGGATTAGGATTAGAGTTTCGATTAGGATTAGGATGAGGATTAGGATTAGAAATGGGATAAGGATTAGGATTACGATTAGGATTAGGATTAGAATTAAGATTTGGATTATGATTAGGATTGGGATTAGGATTGGGATTGGGATTACGATTAGGATTAGGATTAGGGTTAGGATTAGGATCAGGATAAGGACGAGGATTGGGATTAGAATTAGGAATAGGATTAGGAGTAGGATTAGGATTAGGATTAGGATTAGGATTAGGATTAGGATAAGGATTAGGATAAGGATTAGGATTAGAATTTAGATTAGGATTATGATTAGGATGAGGATGGGGATTTGGATTAGGATTAGGATTTGGGATAGTATTAGGATTAGGATTTGGATTAGGAATTGGATTACGAGTATGATGAGGATGAGGATGAGGATGAGGATGAGGATGAGGATGAGGATGAGGAAGAGGATGAGGATGACGATGATGATGAGGTTGCGGATGAGGATGAGGATGAGGATGAGGATACGGATGAGGATGAGTATGAGGATGAGTATGAGGAAGCGGATGAGGAAGAGGATGAGGAAGAGGATAAGGATGAGGATGCAGAGGAGGATGAGGAGGAGGACGAGGATGAGGATGACAATATGGATGAGGATTAGGATGAGAACGAGGATGAGGATGAGGATGAGGAGGAGGATTAGGGTTAGGGTTAGGATTAGGTTTAGGATAAAGATTTGGATTAGGACAAGGAGTCGGATAACAATTAGGAATAGGATTAGGATTAGGATGAGGATGAGGAGGAGGATGAGGATGAGGATGAGGATGAGGATGAGGAGGAGGATTATGAATAGGATAAGGATTAGGAATAGTAATAGCAATAGCATTAGGATTACAATTGGCATTTGGATTAGGACTAGGATTAGGATTACAATTAGGATTAGGATTGGGACTAGTATTAGGATGAGGATTAGGATTAAGATTATGATTAGGATTAGGATTAGGATTAGGATTAGGATTAGGGATAGGAATGGGATTAGGATTAGGATTAGGATTAGGATTAGCATTTTGATTAGGATTAGGATTTCAATAATGATTAGGATTAGGATTAGGTTTATGTTTAGAATTAGGATGAGGATTAGGGTTAGGTTTAGGATTAGGATTAGGATTTGGATTAGGACTAAGATTAGGATTAGGATTAAGATAAGGAATAGTTCTAGGATTTGGATAGTGATTAGGATTTGGATTAGGGTTAGGATTAGGATTAGGGTAAGGATGAGGATTAGATTGAGGATGAGGATGTGGATGAGGAGGAGGATGAGGAGGAGGAGGAGGATGAGGATGAGGATGAGGATGAGGATGAGGATGAGGATGAGGATGAGGAGGAGGATGAGGATGAGGATGAGGATGAGGATGAGGATGAGGACGAGGATGAGGACGAGGATGAGGTTGATGATGAGGATGAGAATGAGGATTAGGATTAGGATTAAGATAAGGAATAGGATTAGGACTACGATTAGGATTACGATTAGGATTAGGATTTGCATTAGGATTATGATTAGGATGAGGATAGGATTAGATTAGGATTACGATGAGGATAAGGAAGAGGATTTGGATGAGGATGAGGATGAGGATGAGAATGAGGATGAGGATGTGGATGAGGATAAGGATGAGGATGTGGATGAGGATGAGGATGAGGACGAGGATGAGGAAGAGGATGAGGATGAGCATTAGGGTTAGGGTTAGGATTAGGTTTAGGATAAGGATTTGGATTAGGACAAGGATCGGATAACAATTAGGAATAGGATTAGGTTTATGATTAGGATGAGGATGAGGATGAGGATGAGGACGAGGATGAGGACGAGGATGAGGATGAGGATGAGGATCATGATGAGGATCAGGATGAGGATGAGGATGAGGATGAGGATGAGGATGAGGATGAGGATGAGGATGAGGATGAGGATGAGGATGAGGATGAGGATGAGGAGGAGGAGGAGGAGGAGGATTATGATTAGGATAAGGATTAGGAATAGGAATAGGATTAGGATTAGGATTTGCATTTGGATAGGGATTAGGATTAGGATTACGATAAGGGTGAGGATAAGGTTAAGGATGTTAATGAGGATGAGGGTATGGATTAGGAATAGGAATAGGATGTGGTTTTGGATAAGGAGTAGGATATGCATTAGAATAAGGATATGGATTAGGATTCGGATTAGGATTAGGATTAGGATTAGGAGTAGGATTAGGATTAGGATTAGTATTAGGATTAGCATTATGATTAGGATTAGGATGAGGATGAGGATTAGATTAGGATGAGGATGAGGATGAGGATGAGGATGAGGATGAGGATGATGATGATGATGAGGATGTGGATGAGGATGAGGAGGAGGATGTGGATGAGGATGAGGATTAGAATGAGGATGAGGATGAGAAGGAGGAGGAGGATTATGATTAGGATAAGGAATAGGATTAGGATTGGGATTTGCATTAGGATTAGGATAAGGATGAGGATGAGGATCAGGATGAGGATGAGGATGCGGGTCAGGATGAGGATGAGGATGAGGATGAGGATGAGGATGTGGATGAGGATGAGGATGAGGATGAGGATGAAGATGAGGATGTGGATTAGGATTAGGGTTAGGGATAGGGTTAGGGTTAGGGTAATCCATACCCTCATCCGCATCCTCATCCTCATCCTCATCCTAATCCTCATCCTCATCCTAATCCTAACCCTAAT
>NC_032023.1:11219956-11220280 GCF_001865875.1 Lupinus angustifolius
TCATCCTCATCCTCATCCTCATCCTCGTCCTCATCCTCGTCCTCATCCTCATCCTAATCCTAACCCTAATCTTAATCCTTATCCTCATCCTCATCCTCATCCTCATCCTCATCCATATTCCTAATCCTAACCCTAATCTTAATCCTCATCCTCATCCTCATCCTCATCCTCATCCTCGTCCTCGTCCTACTCCTCATCCTACTCCTCATCCTCATCCTCATCCTATACCTAACCCTAATCCTAATCCTCATGCTCATCCTCATCCTCATCCTAATCCTAATTCAAATCATATTCCTAATCCAAATCCTAATCCTAATTCTCATC
>NC_032023.1:11220380-11222040 GCF_001865875.1 Lupinus angustifolius
TCCTCATCCTCATCCTCATCATCATCCTCATCCTCATCCTCATCCTCATCCTCATCCCCATCCTCATCCTCATCCTCATCCTCATCCTCATCCTCATCCTCATCCTCATCCTCATCCTAATTCTAATTCTAATCATATTCCTAATCCTAATCCTAATCCTAATCGTTATTCTCATCCTTATCCTCATCCTCATCCTCATACTCATCCATATCCTCATCCTGATCCTCATCCTCATCCTAATCCTCATCGTCATCCTCATCCTCGTCATCATCCTCATCCTCATCGTCATCCTAATCCTCATCCTCATCCTAATCTGAACCCTAATCCTATTCCTAATCCTCATCCTCATTCTCATCCTCATCCTCTTCCTCATCCTCTTCCTCATCCTCATCCTCATCCTCATCCTAATCCTCATCCTCATCCTCATCCCCATCCTCATCCTCATCCTCATCCTCATCCTCATCCTCATCCGAATCCTAACCCTAACCCTAATCCTAATCCTCATCCTCATCCTCATCGTCATTCTAATCCTAATTCAAATCATATTCCTAATCCTAATCCTAATTCTCATTCTCATTCTCATCCTGATCCTTATCCTCATCCTCATCCTCATACTCATCCAAATCGTCGTCCTCATCCTCATACTCATCCATATCGTCATCTTAATCCTGATCCTCATCCTCATCCTCATCCTCGTCCTCGTCCTCATACTCATCCTCCTCCCCATCCTCCTCCTCATCCTCATCCTCAATGTCATCCTCATCCTCATCCTAATCCTAATCCTAATTGTAACCCTAAACCAAATCCTCATCCTCATCCTCATCCTAATCCTAATTCAAATGATATTCCTAATCCTAATCCTAATTCTCATCCTCATCCTCATCCTGAGCCTTATCCTCATCCTCATCCTCATCCTCACCCTCATCCTCATCCTCATCCTAATCCTAATGCTAATGCTAATCCTAATCCTAATCCTAATCCTCATTCTTATCCCCACCCCTATCCTCATCCTAATCCTAATCCTAATCCTCATCCTTATCTTCATCCTCATCCTCATCCTCATCCGCATCCTCACCATCATCCGCATCCGCAGCCTCATCCTCATCCTCATCCTCATCCTAATCCTCATCCTAATCCTAACCCTAATCCTAATCCTGATCCTGATCCTCATCCACTTCCTCATCCTCATCCTCATAATCATACTCATCCATATCCTCATCCTCATCCTGATCATCATCCTCATCCTGATCCTCATCCTCATCCTAATACTAATGCTAATCCTAATCCTAATTCTCATCCTCATCCCCATCCGTATCCTTATCCTAATCCTAATCCTAATCCTCATCCTCATCCTCCTCCTCATCCTCATCCTCATCCTAATCCTAATCCTAATCCTAGCCCTAATCCTAATCCTAGCCCTAATCCTAATCCTTACCCGAATCCTCATCCTCACCCTCATCCTCACACTCATCCTCACCCTCAACCTCATCCTCATCCTCATCCTCATCGTTATCCTCTTCCTAATCCCCATCCTCATCCTAATCCTGATCCTCATCCTCATACTCATCCTAATCCTCATCCTAATCCTCATCCTCATCCTAATCCTCATCCTCATCCTAATCCTCATCCTCATCCTAATCCTCATCCTCATCCTAATCCT
>NC_032023.1:11222140-11223587 GCF_001865875.1 Lupinus angustifolius
CTCATCCCCATCCTCATCCTCATCCTCATCCTCATCCTCATCCTAATCCTAATCCTAACCCTAATCCTATTCCTAATCGGAATCCTAATCCTTATCTTCATGCTCATGCTCGTCCTCATCCTCATCCTCATTGTTATCCTCATCCCGATCCCCATCCTCATCCTAATCCTGATCCTCATCCAAATCCTCATCCTCATCCTAATCCTCATCCTCAACCTCATCCTCACCCTAATCCTAATTCAAATCATATTCCTGATCCTAATCCTAATCCTAATCATGTTTCTCATCCTTATCCTCATCCTCATCCTTATACTCATCCATATCCTCATCCGCATCCTCATCCTCATCCTCATCCTAATCCTAATCCTCACCCTAAGCCTAATCCTAATCCGAATCCTAATCCTTATCCTCATCCTCATCCTCACCGTCATCCTCATCCTCATTGTTATCCTCATCCCGATCCCCTCCACATCCTAATCCTGATCCTCATCCAAATCCTCATCCTCATCCTAATCCTCATCCTAATCCTCATCCTCATCCTCATCCTCATCCTCATCCTAATCCTAATTCAAATCATATTCATAATCCTAATCCAAATCATTATTCTCATCCTTATCCTCATCCTCATCCTCATCCTCATACCCATCCATATCCTCATCCGCATCCTCATCCTCATCCTCATCCTCATCCTCATCCTAATCCTCACCCTCATGCTAATCCGAACCCTAATCCTAATCCTAATCCTAATCCTCATCCTCATGCTCATCCTCATCCTCATCCCCATCCTCATCCTCATCCTATTTCTAATGCTAATCCTAATCCTCATCCTCATCCCCATCCCTATCCTCATCCTAATCCTAATCCTAATCCTCATCCTCGTCGTTATCCTCATCCTCATCCTAATCCTAATCCTAATCCTCATCCTCATGCTCATCCTCATCCTCATCCCCATCCTCATCCTCATCCTAATTCTAATGCTAAACCTAATCCTAATCCTCATCCTCATCCCCATCGCTATCCTCATCCTAATCCTAATCCTAATCCTAATCCTCATCCTCGTCCTTATCCTCATCCTCATCCTAATCCTCATCATTATCCGCATCCGCATCCTCAGCCTCATCCTCATCCTCATCCTAATCCTAATCCTCATCCTAATCCTCATCCTCATCCTCATCCTCATCCTCATCCTCATCCTCATCCACATCCTCATCCTAATTCTAATTCTAACCCTAATCTTATTCCTCATTCTCGTCCTCATCCTCATCCTCATCCTCAACGTCATCCTCATCCTCATCTTAATCCTAACCCTAACCCAAATCCTAATCATCATCCTCATCCTCATCCTAATCCTAATTCAAATCATATTCCTAATCCTAATCCTAATCCTAATCATTATTCTCATCCTTATCCTCATCCTCATCCTCATACTCATCCAAATCGTCGTCCT
>NC_032023.1:11223687-11225985 GCF_001865875.1 Lupinus angustifolius
AATCCTAATCCTAATCCTAATCCTAATCCTAATCCTCATCCTCATCCTCATCCTAATCCTAATTCAACTCATATTCCTAATCCTAATCCTCATCCTAATCATAATTCTCATCCTCATCCTCATCCCCATCCTCATCCTCATCCTCATCGTCATCCTAATCCTCATCCTCATCCTTATCCTCATCCTCATCTTCATCATTATCCTCATCCCAATCCCCATCCTCATCCTCATCCGCATCCTCATCCTCATCCGCATCCTCATCCTCATCCGCATCCTCATCCTCATCCGCATCCTCATCCTCATCCGCATCCTCATCCTCATCCGCATCCTCATCCTCATCCGCATCCTCATCCTCATCCGCATCCTCATCCTCATCCGCATCCTCATCCTCATCCGCATCCTCATCCTCATCCGCATCCTCATCCTCATCCGCATCCTCATCCTCATCCGCATCCTCATCCTCATCCGCATCCTCATCCTCATCCGCATCCTCATCCTCATCCGCATCCTCATCCTCATCCGCATCCTCATCCTCATCCGCATCCTCATCCTCATCCGCATCCTCATCCTCATCCGCATCCTCATCCTCATCCGCATCCTCATCCTCATCCGCATCCTCATCCTCATCCGCATCCTCATCCTCATCCGCATCCTCATCCTCATCCGCATCCTCATCCTCATCCGCATCCTCATCCTCATCCGCATCCTCATCCTCATCCGCATCCTCATCCTCATCCGCATCCTCATCCTCATCCGCATCCTCATCCTCATCCGCATCCTCATCCTCATCCGCATCCTCATCCTCATCCGCATCCTCATCCTCATCCGCATCCTCATCCTCATCCGCATCCTCATCCTCATCCGCATCCTCATCCTCATCCGCATCCTCATCCTCATCCGCATCCTCATCCTCATCCGCATCCTCATCCTCATCCGCATCCTCATCCTCATCCGCATCCTCATCCTCATCCGCATCCTCATCCTCATCCGCATCCTCATCCTCATCCGCATCCTCATCCTCATCCGCATCCTCATCCTCATCCGCATCCTCATCCTCATCCGCATCCTCATCCTCATCCGCATCCTCATCCTCATCCGCATCCTCATCCTCATCCGCATCCTCATCCTCATCCGCATCCTCATCCTCATCCGCATCCTCATCCTCATCCGCATCCTCATCCTCATCCGCATCCTCATCCTCATCCGCATCCTCATCCTCATCCGCATCCTCATCCTCATCCGCATCCTCATCCTCATCCGCATCCTCATCCTCATCCGCATCCTCATCCTCATCCGCATCCTCATCCTCATCCGCATCCTCATCCTCATCCGCATCCTCATCCTCATCCGCATCCTCATCCTCATCCGCATCCTCATCCTCATCCGCATCCTCATCCTCATCCGCATCCTCATCCTCATCCGCATCCTCATCCTCATCCGCATCCTCATCCTCATCCGCATCCTCATCCTCATCCGCATCCTCATCCTCATCCGCATCCTCATCCTCATCCGCATCCTCATCCTCATCCGCATCCTCATCCTCATCCGCATCCTCATCCTCATCCGCATCCTCATCCTCATCCGCATCCTCATCCTCATCCGCATCCTCATCCTCATCCGCATCCTCATCCTCATCCGCATCCTCATCCTCATCCGCATCCTCATCCTCATCCGCATCCTCATCCTCATCCGCATCCTCATCCTCATCCGCATCCTCATCCTCATCCGCATCCTCATCCTCATCCGCATCCTCATCCTCATCCGCATCCTCATCCTCATCCGCATCCTCATCCTCATCCGCATCCTCATCCTCATCCGCATCCTCATCCTCATCCGCATCCTCATCCTCATCCGCATCCTCATCCTCATCCGCATCCTCATCCTCATCCGCATCCTCATCCTCATCCGCATCCTCATCCTCATCCGCATCCTCATCCTCATCCGCATCCTCATCCTCATCCGCATCCTCATCCTCATCCGCATCCTCATCCTCATCCGCATCCTCATCCTCATCCGCATCCTCATCCTCATCCGCATCCTCATCCTCATCCGCATCCTCATCCTCATCCGCATCCTCATCCTCATCCGCATCCTCATCCTCATCCGCATCCTCATCCTCATCCGCATCCTCATCCTCATCCGCATCCTCATCCTCATCCGCATCCTCATCCTCATCCTAATCCTAATCCTAATTCGAATCCTTATCCTTATCCTCATCCTCATCCACACTCTCATCCTCATCTTCATCATTATCCTCATCCCAATCCCCATCCTCATCCTAATCCTGATCGTCATCCT
>NC_032023.1:11227367-11283015 GCF_001865875.1 Lupinus angustifolius
TCAACAAAGCCGAGATGGCGAACAAAGAATAAAACCGAATTCTCTTACTCAATTAAACAAAATGAACATAACGAAAATGAGAGTATTAATCTTTCAACAAATTGACACTACTGTCAAGACGATTTGTTGAGAGGAGAAAATTCCCAATAAAACACCGAGAAACCAGCTTTCAACACATACAAGCTTTATTGAAATTCATTTCAAAATGAATTACCTATATATATATATATATATATATATATATATATGAGCTTTTAAAAATGGTTTATTGAAATATATGGGCCTGTATGCTTTGGGAAAATAAGTCATATTTTCATTTCCCATTTTCATTTTTAAGAAATGAAAATTAGAATTTATATTTAGTTTCATTTGATATATTTTTGCTTATAGGAAATAGAAACAATGAAATGTGTTTGTTTTATGCGTTTTCAATACAACATTCATTTCATAAATGATAAAAATATTATTAACTATGTATATTCTCACAAGTAAACATCAATTTTTAGTGAAGTTAAAATTTAAATGTAAACATTTTTTTTAAATCGACATTTGCTGTAAAGTTTAAAAGCTTTTTATTATTGAATCACTTTTTTTAAAAATTATTCTCTCATACACTTATATAACATATCATAAATAATACATTTATTTAGTAAGAAAAATAAGATATAATATTAAGCTCATACTATTTATGAAATACAATTCAAGTTTTATTCAAAGAAAAAAAACTACAGCTATCAGTTATATATAAAGTTTTTCAAGATCTACGATAACTTTCCCAAATTTTGGTTGCAATAGTGTCATGAACTTCAGTCATTTCAGTTGCTTGTTGAGCATCAACATTGATACCTTATTGATTTATGTTTAATCCTCGATCATCAACAATCAAATCTTCTCCAAAATATTGACCAAGAAATGTATCTTCATTGTGTTGCAATCTAATAAAGTTATATATAGTGCAACACACGTTAGGTATTAACCTTTGTCTTCTTAGAGGGTAATTTGACATCATCTTTAAGATAGGAAATCTTGATTTTAGTAATCCAAAACACTTCTCAATAATATTCCATAACAAATAGTGTCCGTGATTGAACAATTCTTCTTTACCTCTTGGTCGCCTTCCATCACGAAAATCTCACAAATTATATATTGTCTTTCGAAATGGAGCAAGATATCCAGACATGTTGGGAAATCTAAAATCAACAAGATAAAATTGATCTACAAAATAAATAGAATACCTATTGAATAAATTATAACTAATAAAGAAATATTAGTGATATTGAAAGATTTTCTTTTTTACCTCCGATGGGTTTTGAAAAATCATTTGTAGGAGTTAAAGCATCTAAAAATACTCTTGAATCATTTGTTGTTCCTTCCCAACCAGAATAAATAAATGTGAATAGCATGTCAACATTACACAATGCGAATACATTTTGTGTTATTAGAACTTTTCTTCCATGAAATGCTGTTTGTTTTGTTGCTGGAGCCCAAGCATATACATGTGTGTCATCAATTGCACTAATGCATTTCTAAGTTGAAAATATAAATAATAATTTAGTAGACAAATAAATATAAATATATTAATTAATTAAAGTAAAGAAATTTACCTTGAAATATGGGAAATACTTATGGATTCCTCTTATATATGGATGTGTTGTAGTTTGATTTTTGGGTATGATGATTATTCTATCCAACTTACAAACTGCTCTTAAAACTCTTTTAAACCATTTACTCACAATCTGTAGAGATTGTTGAAAGCGTTCAACAACGACTCAATGACACATATTATGACTTATGATGATTAAGAACATTGCAACTCCTTCTTCGATATATATTTTTTTGTCGTCACTTAAATTTCCAGTATCCTTTAAAGTATCACAAAAATTTAAAAACACAATTTTCTCATTATAAAGTTCTCATAACATTTAGCTTCATAGTCGACCATAACTTCAAGAGTATATATCTTGCTAGTTAATAAAGAAGTCATGCATGGTGTCTTACTAATAAAACTTTTCTCATATTCCATAATCAATGAAACTATAATTAAATCTTGAATATTATCATCGAAGTCACTTGATTTCGTACTAGAAATAGTTGACATAATTACCTCCTCAAATAAATAGTTAAATTTACTAGTATAAAAAATATAAAACATTTATAATAAATGAAATCATGAAATAACATTTAAATAGTTGACAAGTAATGATATATGTTCACTTCATCAGAAATAACATTCAAACAATATATACAATGCAAAGTGATATCTTATACTATTGACACTTCCAAACAATAATAAAGGGTATGCTAGTTTTATTGTAACAATGATCATTTTGGAATCATAGTAAATGACTACTATAAAACCCATATCACTACCATGTAATGAATTGAATATCTAACCAATAACATTAAGTCAATCACAATCAAATGCTAAAAATCTAAGTAAGAAAATAAAATGCTTAAAATGAAAGATAAAGTCACCACTTAAATAAAATGCATAAATACTACTCTAGAGATGCTAGACATTCCTTCCTCCTTAAAGGCGACATAATAACAAACATGCTTCTCCACACCTTTTCTGCAAACTTCACCAATGCGGCATTATAAATTTTTCTAGAAACATCATCCATGGAGTCAAGAAGTTCCATACATTTTTCTATACAGTTAGGATCAGACATTGGACTAGTGATTGATGTTTTATATTGCTCAACCTTGAATCTTGATACTTTTGCCCTTATACTTATTGTATCAGTCAATTTATCTAAGGCTGCTCCTAATTTGTCTATTCTAGAATTCTTTGCCTCTTTGTGTCGAGGTTCCTTGAAGATCCTATTACTCTTCTTCTTTTTCTAATTTCTAGTAAATCATCCCCACCAATATCAATAGTATCATAATCAATATGCATGCCTTTTGAAAGAAAGTCTTCCTCTATTTCTTTCTCTTCATATGAGGTTGGTGGCTCTCTAGTAGAGGCTTGACTTAATTTCCCAGTTGTGGTGCTAGAATTGAATATATCACCAACAACATCATAATCGTGTTTAAATCCATGCCTCTTAAACTGTTTGTAGAATCTTCCTTTCTAGAAAGTATAACTGAAAACTTTTAATACTATGCAAATAAAAAAATTAAGAAAATATCATAATGATAATGATATTATTTAATATTATTAGCTTCACAATCCCATGTAACTCTTGTGTGAGCTAGTAATGTTGAAAATTCATGATGTTGTTGGTGTAGGCAATTTAATTTTCCCTTAAGCCTATCTACACTATAATTTTCTCCAGTAACCTTCACCAATTCATTGTTTATATTTCCCAAACTAGTGTTTTAAATGTTGATCCTTACAATAGTTTCTTCCTCACTCGATCATAAATTATTTCAATGAATGTCTTTCTATTTTGGATTGTCCAATTCATGTTCTATCCCTTCTCAAATTTTAATCTCATTTATGTTAAACCACATGCCCATAAAATTACTTTAATGTAATTAAATAAAAACAAAAGTGACGTTTCATTTAATCCTCAAGAGTAATAATCACATTTAATTCCACCAATGTCCATAATGTCTAATGATAATTATTTGGATTTATGCATATACGGGCAGATAGAAGAAAAAAGTGCAAATGTATAAGTAATCAGAAGCAAACTTTCTCAATTCAATGGACAAAGAGTCTATGAAAGGGCTTAAGTGGACAATTCAAAAACAATTCTCTCAATTTCAGTAAGGTCTTCCACTGCTACGATGAAGATGTTCTTCCAAACTAATTTATAAAAAAAGTTTTCTTAACTCCAAATCAATTCCTTTTAACAATTTTTGAGTAGATAGTTCTATCAAAATGTGAACCAAACAGAAAAGTGGGAATCTAAACAAAGAAAAAATGAGTAAAAAATAAGTTAATATTAAAACAGTAACAAAAGTAAAGTATATGATATGGAAGCAACCTCACTAAACAAGAAATGGTTGCCAACAACACTACACTATACAATATACTATAACAAAACTAGTAGTTACATCATAACAAATGAACAATTAAGAAAGACTAATATCTTACAAAGTTCATTTAGACATTTAACCAAACACATAACATGCAACTCATAAATCAATTAAAAAATAAATATATAGTAGATGACCTGATCAACACAACATATTCAATCTATTTCATATTTTATAATCGAAATAGAAATCTAAAGTCTCAAACAAAAACACAGAGATACCCAATTTCATATGGCTTGAAAGATTAAATACTTTTATGAACAAGTTTGTGGGTTCAATTAGAAAGGAATAATTTCATAAATTGAAGGAGAAAAGATACTGCATAATTTAGTTGGGTGTTGAAAAAGAGAAAACAAGGAAAAAAAATGAAAGAGATATACCTTGTTTGAGGTTGAAGAGAAGCCAACAAGAATTATCTACAGCAAAAATAGAAGTTAGAAGGGCATAAGTGTCACAGAATACCAAGGAGAATGAGGAGTATGCGGAAGACAAATATAATGTTAAATAGTGTAACTTGCCCATCTCCCACGTTTCCAAAGTTTCTAGAGAAAATGGTGGAAACAACTTTTCCATGTTTCCAAAATTTCAACATTTCTAAGAAATATTTTTAGAAAATGTTTTCATTTATAAGTTAACAAACATATTTTCAACCATATTTTCTATTTTCAATAAAAATTTAACAGAAAATGAGTAAAGCAAACACACTATAAGTTTTTAAAAGAAAGATTTTCATCCAGAGTGTGTTTTGTGCTAATTAAAAAATGAAAATGGGTTGGATGTCCATCTATCCAGTCTATTAAAATGGATTCATGGATGAAGTGGATGAATTTGAATGCATCCATTAAGTTTGAGTAAGGATGAATCGGATAATGTAAAATATAATTTGAGTGAATTTATATGGATTTGTGGATAACTTTTCATCCACCCATTAGAATCCAAATCCAAATTCATTGATTTACCACTTATAGATGTGAAAATCGTATGTTAGGAGCGAGCTGAACCCAACCCTTCCCACTCACTGAATTTGGTTTAATCATGATCAAACCCGAATATGGCCGAGTTTCATCCGGTCAGCGTTGTGTTCGAGTTCAAAATGTTGAATTTTGTATGTGCTTAATATTTGTTTTAAGTTTGATCATCTCATTGCATGAATTTTGAATAGAATGCTTCGTAACATCCATGCATAATTCTGAACTTGCATAACTCAACAATTTGTGAATTTTTCTAGACATAGACTTGTATCAACTTGTTATCTAATGCATATTATTTTATTGGTAGTTAGACATAAAACTAACTTTGTAATTTCGTAACTCTCAAACTTATTGACGTAGACTACTAGACATAGATGTATGTTTAATGGTTCATATAACTTAATCTTATTAATCTAGTAGTTAAGCATAGAACTATTTTAATAAGGTATTAGTATAGACCAAAACATTGATCACTAGTACAGTTCAGATGTTGCATTTAACTCAATTTTGTATGTATAGACTATAGACTACTGGACATAGATGCATGTTATGCAGGTCATAAATCTTAATCTTATATGAGTAAAGTTGGTAGATATGGAGCTTTGTTGCATAAGTTGTCAAATTGACTAAGACATTAGATTTTTTGTAATCTTGTGGTCAAATGTGTGGAATAATCATTACTGAGTGAACTTGCGTTACTGAATTGTGTGTATATTGATATTAAGTAGGAAGTTCAATGCCAACATCTTTTATCAACATATTATAATCTTGAATTACTCTTGTGACATGAAACCAAACAACAATTTGAACAATAACTGAAAACAACAATTATCAGTTAAAAAACTATAATCTAACAAGTCTTTGTAAATACGATAACCTCTTATTTTATACTTGTTTGTGATACTATACCGTTCGTTGATTTCTATACCAATTTATTGGTTAGAAGTACAATAGAAAATTGGTGACATAATCATCATATCAAAAAATAGATATTCCTGTCATTTGAGTCGAGATGATGTGTTTGTCATATTAAAATGAAAATTTAATTTTGTATTGTTTATGTCGTAGGAACTAGTAGGGTCACATACTTAAAACAATTTAAATTGGAGATATCCCATGAGGTTCATGCATGTGCGTGCAAAATTGGCACAAGTTTGCGCATGTTCGTGCAAAAACTACACAAGTTTCTGCAGATGAACAACCATTATGACGAACAACCATACATCGTGACACATGTGCAATTATGAATCTCTTTCTAAAATTCTTTCAGTTTTGGATTAATACTATTCTAAATAAGACTCTCTTGATAAGACTCTCTAGCCATTGTGTTTGACACAGAAAAGTGAGGCAAAGTGAAAATAGCAACCCTAACCATTCTTGACACTACTCTGGAGAGAATCGGGTATTTTTATTTTACTCATATCGTTCCTTATGATTTATGAAATATCAATCCTAGGATCTCGAATATCATGATTCTCACACTTATATATAAAACAAGGATACAATGGTATATCTAAATTCATGTTCTCTGATCTACTTCTTTGATATACCTGTTTAGAGATAGTTTTGGTATGATGGTCTTCCTCAACCAAATCCTGACTTCCTTTTGGACCTACATTTTCTCTCTGATGGGAAGATGTTAAAATTATTTATGATTTGGTATCTTATGATCCATAACCGTTCATTATGCGTTAACTTATAAGGTTCTCATTATCCCCTATAGACCAATCGTTTGAGTATTTACTCATTAAACTCATATCCGTTATCAGTTTCAGAAGTCTTATCGGTTGTCAGTAATTAGATCGCTTGTTTTGTAACCCAAAAAATAAATAGCTGATATAATTGTATTAAATATATGATGTCCACCTTAATTAAAAATTATGAATTTTTAACATACTCTTCACTACTAGCACTTTATAAGAGGGAGATGTCACAACCAACACACTTTCGATGTATTATGAGCATGTTCGTGTGAGTATGGATAAAGGTATTAATTACTATACTTGTTGCTGGCGGGTCTTGATATAAATTTTAGGAGAGACAACAATATTTAATTATAATTTATAATAAAAATTATTTGAGTAACAAAAAATATAAAGAAACACACATGGTTAGATTAGAGATAATTTTTTCACTATTTCTTTTCCAATATAAATCACTATGTTGTTTGCAAGAACTTCATCTTTTATCTTACTACTTAATTTTGTTTGATTGTCTTCATTACTGAAATGATATTTTATGTAGTTGTTGGATTACAATAACTAAGATAAGATGAATGACTTGATAAAACAAGATATGATTAACGACATATGATTGATAATTTTTCAAACTTGAATGAATAACGACACCAAGAACAAAATTTTGAAATTGGAATCTCATAGTAATCTTCTCTTGCTCATTGAAATTCACATGAAAGAATTTTTTGACAAAAAATATATATAATCAGTATTAAATTACTTATAAGCATCCTTAGAGTATATATTATCAATACTTACATAATTTTTTTCATCAAGTATAAAATCATTACAAACTCAAATGGAGTTATATTATTATAAGTAACATCAATATTTACACGTATAAGAGAACTCCCATTATGTATAATTTTCAGAAAGATCACACAAGTTGTAGTTTATTTATTTATTAAGCTACAAAGTAAAGAAATATATAATTTTCAACTACTCTCTATAAAGACATTATTTTTGGTGTAGGTAAAGAAAATTCATCTCTTGTTCCAAAAAACTATGTCACTCTACGTGTCACTTTTTATAAAGAAAAAGTATTCTAATAAAAGTTTTAAAAAATTTCAAGGGGCCGTTGCTCCCACCTGTCCCTTAAAACCTTTTCCAGTGTTGTTACACTTGTGATTGGTATAAGGATTCACATGATGAAGAAATCGTAGTGTTAGAGACCAAGATACATATTAGAGGTTTGTGGCCATAAACACCATGTGGAATGTTTTGAGGTTCACGTTTCGTGAGGTAACATATATCTACACATAAGTAAATAACTTGATTTTGATCTCAAAGCAGATTGATTTACGGTTTAACTAATTCGATCATGTTAGCAACATTTCTTAAAAGGAAAAAGGACAATGGTATTAAAAACCTTTATTAATTTAGATATAAGAATACATTGAAGAATAAGAGATTAAATGATGACATTTTGTCTTCCATAAATATTTAAAAAATATAGGGGAATATATCATTACAATCCATTATAAGGAGAGTAAATTAAATGAAGGGTGGTCGAATTTGTAAAAGAAAATTAAGGCCAAGAAAAATTGTCAATGAAATCATTTATGATAGAACATTATTGTATCATTGAATCTATGTAAACAATATCACCTAATATGATTAAGATTTGGTTGTTTAAAATATAAGAATATAATTAGTTGGATATTTTTCCTCTACAGAACTTGTTTATTTCCTATAATAATAAATTATGGAGAAATAACACTGAAGGAAAGCTTAAGCCATTTAAACTATAGAGTTAATGGTTTGTATAATTGATTAAACAGATAGTTATTTCAGTTATAAAATGCATTGTACATGAAATAACAGAACGCGAAGTTTTTTCAATTCTTTCTCCCATCTTTCAATAATCGATTACCACTCTATCTTAATTGGTTAAATACTTTCGTTATTTTATTTCTTCCAACAGTGGCATCAAAGCCATATAATCAAGGACCTTGTGGTGGGGCACACAACGAGTTGAGGACCTTTGGTGGCGAAGAAGAAGGAAAATCATGACAACCTCGAACGGGTTCACGATGAATCTACCCATTCTTGGTGGGAAGAACTTTGATCACTAAAGCATACAAATGAAAGCTATCTTTGGGTTTCAAGAATGCTTAGATGTTTTGCAACAAGGAGTTCAACAAATAGATGAGAACTCCACTGAAGCATAAAAGCTTAAAATCAGAGATGCCAATAAAAGATATTGTAAGGCAATCTTCTTGATACACCAATGTATGAGTCATGCCAATTTTGAGAAGATCTCTACTGCAACATCTTCAAAGGAAACCTGGGAAATTTTGTACAAATGCTATGGAGGTGGAGTAAAGGTAAAAACCGTGAAATTGTAAACGATGCGTAGGCAATATGAACCCCTACAGATGGAAGAGCAAGAAACCATAGACTACTTCACCAGAATCTGTGCCTTGGCCAATGTAATGAGGAGTTGCGGAAAACAAATACCTGAGCAAGGTATTGTAGAGAAAATACTCAGAACACTCTTTCTAAGTTTTGATCATGTTGTAGTTGCAATTGAAGAATCAAAGGAACTTAAAGTGTTCAAGATTGATGAGCTACAAGGCTCGCTAGAAGTTCATGAGCAGAGATTTCTAGAAAGGTTGACTGATAGGCAATCTCAACAAGCACTAAGTGCACAGTTCAACAAGAAGAAGAATTTTGAGCACTTGGTTAAACACAACAAAGACAATGGCAAGTGGCATAGAGGTAGAAGGAACGAGGAGGAAAAACCAAGCCAATATAAAAGAGGAGTTCCAAGGTATAATTCAACAAACTTGAATAATGATGTTGAGTCAGGAAGTTTTAAGAAGGGAGGCAATCAATTTGATCTGAAGAAAAGGGGGGACAAAAGCAAAATCCAATGCTTTAATTGTAGGAAATGGGGTCATTTTGCATCAGAATGCAAAATCAAGTTGAGGGGCAAGGATTCAGAAGCCAGACTTGCCAAAGAAGAGGACTCATACGAAGAAGTTTTGTTAATGGTAGAAGGAAAGTCTTTGGCTAGGAGGAGAGTGGCTGAGGTGAGACATTGCTGATGGTCACAACCACAAATGACCAACAAGTCTCCAACAATTGGTACCTAGATATAGGATGTTCAAACCATATGACTAGACACAATGAGTGGTTTCACAACTTTTTGATGATTCAGTGAAGACAAAAGTGAAGTTTGCATATGACAGCTACATCACTACAGAAGGGATTGGAAAGGTAGTGATAAAAATGAGATATGGTACCAACTTTTATATCTCTAATGTTCTTTATGTACCAAAAATGAAGAATAATTTGATAAGTCTAGATCAATTGCATGAAAAGGGGTACAATATGATAATGGAAGACAAAATGTTGAAGATTTTCAACAAGAGAATGATTCTTATCTTCACAACCTCTCTCTTACACAATAGGACTTTCAAGATTGGAATCCACCTTGGTGACAACAAATGCCTAGAAACCATAGCAGAAGATACATGGACTTAGCACTAAAGGTTTGGTCATCTGAACTTTAGAAGTTTGGAATTGTTGAGTAGGGAAAATATGGTGGTTGGATTTCCTAGCATAAGGATCCCAACTGAGTTATGTGAATAGTGCATCACAAGCAAGCAATCCAAGAACTCTTTCAATACTCAAATACCAACAAGATCAACTAAGCCACTAGAGATAGTGTACACATATGTATGTGGACTAATGGAAGTTCAATCACTTGAAGGGAACAATTACTTTGTGACCTTCAAGGATGACTTCACTATAATGTTTTGGATCTACTTATTGAAAAGAATGAATGAAGTCTTCAGCAAATTCAAAGGTTTCAAAGGTCTTGTAGAAAAGCAGTGTGGCCATAAACTAAAGGTACTCAAAAGTGATGGAGGTGGAGAATATATATCCCATGAATTTCATAATTACTCTGAAGAAGAAGGCATCAATCATGAGATAATTGCACCATATACCCCCAACACAATGGAACATCAGAGAGAATTAATAGAATCATTCTAAACATGGCAATGAGTATGTTAAAGACAAAGAGTCTTTCCAAGAGGTTCTAAGGAGAAGTTGTGGCCACTACAGCCTACATCATCAATAGGTCTCCAACAAAAAGGTTAACATGAGTAACTCTAGAGGAAACCTGGTCAGGACTTAAACCAAGTGTGAAGCATCTGAGAGTATTTGGCTCAATCTGTTATAGACACATCCTTGACAACTAGAGGAGGAAATTGGATACAAGGTCTATGATCCCAAGTCCAATGTGATCACCTATAGTAGAGATCTAAAGTTTGATGAAACACAATATTAGGACTGGAATTCAGAAAAGGCAGCCTAAAAAAAGGCCAATCTAATGGATGTTGGAACCACTCATGAGGAACCAGATAGTTCAACAATAAGATAAGACAATGCAAATATTGTTGAGAGACCTCAGAGGCAGAGACATTTGTCAACAAGGTTGAGGGACTATGAGGTATTTTCCGATACCTCAATCACTTAAGAAGGAGACTTAGTACACATGACATTGCTAGCTGAAATGGAACCAATCACTTTTGAACTAGCTTCAAAGGAAGGCTACTGGATAGAAGCTATGAATGATGAGATAAAATCCATTGAAACGAATGAGACCTAGGAACATACAACAATGCGCAAAGGAAAGAAGGTTATCTCTATTAAGTGGGTGTATAAGATGAAACTGAAACTAGATGGAACTGTGGCCAAACACAAAACTAGATTAGTAGCAAAAGGCTTCCTTCAAAAACCTGGTCTAGATTTTGATGAAGTGTTTGTACTAGTTGCAAGGATTGAGACTGTGAGACTTGTGGTTGCAATTGCAATCTCAAAGGGTTGAAGTCTAAGCCAAATGGATGTGAACTCGGCATTCTTAAATGGTTCATTGGATAGAGAGTTTTTTGTTTCACAACCCCTTGGCTTTGAGGTATCAAGTCAAGAACAAAAAGTGTATAAGTTGCACAAAGCTCTCTATGGGTTGAAACAAGCTCCCAAAGCATGGAATAGAAGGATAGATAGTTCCCTTGTGAAGCAGGGACTTTCCAGATGTACTAGTGAGCATGAAATTTACATAAGAGGTACACCAACAGGAGCATCAATAATCATTTGCTTGTATGTAAATGTTCTATTGATAACAAGATGTAGAAGATATATATAGAAGATATAAAAGTCAGGCTGAAATCATAATTTGAGATGTCTGACTTGGGCTCACTATCATACATACTAGGGATTGAGTTTGTGAGAACAAGCAAAGGTATCTTGATTCACCATAAGAAGTATATCTCTAATGCACTGGAGAGGTTTGAAATGTTTGATTGTAATCCATCCTCAACACTAGTTGAAACAGGAAATGCCTTGTGCAAAGGACGTCCAAATGACAAGGTTGTGGATCCAACTCTATACAGGCAGATGATAGGATCATTAAGATATATCTACAACTCTAGGTCAGACATAGCCTATGGTGTTGGTCTAGTGAGCATGCATGTGGAAGATCTTAGACACACTCACTTAATAGCAGATAAAAAGATGCTAAGATACTTGAAAGGTAGCACTGATTTTGGAGTGATGCCTACAAAGACAACAAACGAAGAACTATATATGGATTCACAGATTCAGATTGGGGAGGAGATAAGGATGACAGAAAAAGCACCACATGTTACATATTCAAGCTAGGTGATGCACCTATCAACTGGAGTTCTAAGAAACAGAAAGTGGTTGCCCTTTCATAATGTGAAGCTGAATATATAGCAGCATGTTATGGTGGATGTCAAGGACTCTGGCTGCAATCCTTGCTTAGGGAATTAGGATTATATTCTAATGACTATATGTTGATGTTAGTAGACAACAAGTCAACAATCAGTTTGGCAAAGAACCCAATGTTACATGGTCGCAACAAACACATAGAAACGAGATACCACTTCTTAAGAGATCAAGCGAAAAAAGGAAACTTCAGGCTTGAATTTTATACTTCATCAGATCAACAAGCATATATGTTGACTAAGCCATTGAAGAAAGAAGGTTTTGAAAAACAGAGAAAACAACTTGGAGTTGTTAGCTTAGCTAATATGAATTAAGGGAGAGTGTTGAGAAAAGTGTAATTCATTTAGCTAGTTTCGTTAATCGATTAATATTTTGTATAATCGGTTAAACAGATAGTTATTTATGTTATAAAATGCATTGTACATGAAATAACAGAATACAAAGTTTTTTCAATTCTCTTCTCTCATCTCTCGATAATCGATTATCACCTTATCTTAATAAGTTAAATCCTTTCTTTCTTCTGGCATGGAGGGGTAATATTATTTTGCCTTCAAATTAAAAAAATAATCTTGTTAAATTTGTGATAGAGTAAGCTTGATCGTACATGTAGTTCTCTTGAGCTCAAATCCACATTAGTCAATACCTTCGGGATGTTTAATTCCAGGGTTGTTTATAAATGGTTTCTCAATGAAGTAATTGTGTACTATTTATGCACTATTGTATACATATTTATATACAATTAGTTTATCATTCAATATTTATTTATATTACTTCTATTTAAAATAAATGATAATTAAATATGAATAATGAATATATACATCTTTCACTTGATTATTAAACTTTCATCCAAAAAATTAACTGGTTTAAATTGATGTTGAACTAAACTGCATTGCAAAAAAAATCATTGTAGTCTTTGACTCTTGCTAACTAATTTGTTAAAAGGAGAACTTCATCATTACAACTTGATCTCAGTCTATCAATAGATGAGTCACTATGCATTTTCCGATAAATTATCCATTATGCAAGGACCAAAATATAATTAGCCAGGTCTTCTTAAATTTGTAGGAAAAAATCTTTACTTAAATATACATAATGCATGCTAGTAAAGATGATGAATACTATTATCATATATAGTTAAGATCTTTGATGTCAAATCATCGAGAAGAGATATATATAAAAACTAGAACTTGAGCGGAAGCGTACCTTAATATATTCATAAAGAATATGGTGAATGAACCTTATGTCATCCTCCTTTATCATGTATTCTTCAACTCCATGTCCTTTGTCCTTATATGCAA
This sequence comes from Lupinus angustifolius, assembly GCF_001865875.1. Classification (NCBI taxonomy): domain Eukaryota; kingdom Viridiplantae; phylum Streptophyta; class Magnoliopsida; order Fabales; family Fabaceae; genus Lupinus; species Lupinus angustifolius. The sequence continues at coordinate 11,241,120 of NC_032023.1, forward strand.
ATGCATATTCATATAGAACATGTAGGTTTTTTGGTCTTCCAATTGTAGACCACCCTTAACCTTAATTTCTCCTTTAATAAGATGAAGATAATGATTTTGTGTCTTGCATTGTGGTTCATCTTGTGTTATGATGTTGTCTATAATTGGGGACCATAACCCCTGTTTATAAGACAAGCATTCCCTTTCATTAAGGGTGATGCCTTTTCAATTTTCTTATATCTTATTTTTGCCCATCATAAAAATAGAAATAAGACTTTAGGTATCTATAAAATAATTTCCATGACAATTATGTCTATAGCCATATACCTTACATGAATTAGATCAATTTAATTTGGCTACATAAAATAATGACTCTAACCACACTTAAACATTACATGTGTGACCCAAAAATTCTTACAATCCCTCACTGGTCACATATGTAATTTTACAAATTGTGTTAGACTTTATGAGCTCAAAAATACATCATTATAAACCTAAGACATATTCTTGTCTAGTCCATTAATTATATTAATATATATATATAACCAAAACGGCTTTCGTTATATCAATCATAACTAAATCAATCAATGATTACTAATATTAACACAACTAAATGACATTAGATCAATCATGAAATGTGTAGCATAAAAATCACATGAAGGTGATCTATATATGTCGATTTTCAACTGGTCCTCCTTTACTTTAGTGAGATCTCATAAATATATATCCATATCTATAGACATGTCTATATAAAGAGAATACCCAAATACAAACTCTCACTCAACCAAAATATCCTCAAGTGATATAATATTCATAAGAGTGATGTACTTGTGAAAGACCTTATATGATAAACCTTTAGTGAGCAGATGTGCAACTTGGAGTTTGTGTCAATATGCTCTATAGACATTTGACCACTCTAAACTGTTTCCTTAAACGGGATATAACAATGCTACCCTTTTGTCACAATATAACTTTAATGGTCTTTCGATATATCCAAATCAGCAGTCAAGTGACAATTGTATAGTCATATCCCATAATTAGATGCCTCATAATAAGCTATGAAAATCACTACCATAATAGATGAAACTATAAGTGTCTGCATAGCACTTTTCGAAATAACTCATCATCCACCTAATAGGCACATATAGCCTTACATGGATTTTCAACTGTATTAACATCTAACAATACTAAATAATAATACCTTATGATCTCTAACTTAATCAATTTATATATGTGAGAATATAATTTATTTGTTCTTTGTAACTACTTTATAACCTAATTGACTGTCTTCCAATTATTGGTTACTGAATTACTTAAATATATATATTATAACCAAATACACAATGTCATGATATGCACAACTTTATATATACATTAGACTCACTTAGCAAATGGATAAGGAATCTATTATATATTTTTAACTTTAAATTTCTTCCAAAAAAAAGCATTGCACCTACATACCTAATGAATATAAGACTCATGCTATTTGAACATTCTCATTTATCATAGTTCCCTTTATCCTTAATGAAACTTCCTTAAAAATTAATGAGTTATTCCTTTCTAAAGTGCAAGGTCTAAATTCATGCATTCCAGAACAAACACAATGTTCTCTCCTTAATTCTTAAAATTAGTGTAATTTAGGAAGACTATAGAATAGGTATGTGCAGACATTATAAAAGCAGAGAATTCAACATAACAAAGAATAAACAAATTGCAATAACTCTTGTGATTAAACTCACAATTAATTTTAAACCTTAGATTCGAATAATGATGGAACACACCACGAGTTACCTAGCATAACATTAATATTCAGTCTTTGAACAAAAATGTTAACTTGTAAGTGGTACACTTAATGTAGTAGTCAAATATTGATAATCAGACATGTGAAATAATACGCCTTTCTTTGGACCGACTTATTAATCACATGGAAACTGTATGATTATCACATATTTATTACCACAAGTATATTTATAATTTTGGTCAAATAACAATCTTCCTTTGGGCCGATCACTATTCACATAAAACTGCAAACATACAATTGACTTGATATTCCATTGTCAACTAATGGTACTCTTGTTGTAATGGTCAAACATTGATCATAATGCGTGTCAAATAATAAACTCTTCTTTAAGATTGATTTACCATTGACATATACAACCTTATAAATATCACATGTGTATATGTATATAATCAGGCTAAATAATAATCTTTCTTTGGGCCGATTAATATTCGCATAGATAAATATACACACTAATATTTGACATTTATTATAAACAATTTACATAAGAGATGTCACTTTGCTGACCTCTTATTTAATAGGTTCACTTAAAATATCAAATAATTTTATAGTACCAAAGAATATCATTCAATTGAATTTGATTAAACACTTAATCTAAAATATAGACTATTTACATATATACAACATATACATATATAATACGGTAACCAAATTTCTAAGTTACACTCACAGCCTAGTGGTAAGGCCACTCAACATTTTCAGGTTTGAACCCCACCCGTAACACTCCAAGGTTGTCACGTTTGCCATATTGGGTGTGTTGTAATGTTTGCCATATGTGAGTGTGTTGTTTGACAACTTAAAACATATTTACTAGTTTAATTTCTAACATACATTTGATGAGTGTATAAGAGGACCTGTGATATGAAACAATGCCACTCAACACATTCAACCATAATTGTAACAAATGACAACAAATATTACTAATATTTATTGGATATGTTTCAGATTTAATTTTAAAGATGCAATAAACAGGTGTACCACTGAAACAAGTCACCAACAATTATGACATTTGAAAATTAAATAAAATATACTTATAGTTTACTGAATGTCTGAAAACTTGATACACTGCAAAAAATAATAATTTCTTTACAGTTGGTGAGTGTTAAACCCGCAACCCACAAGTAGTCAAGTTTTAACCAAAATATTTCCATACAGTGCAACCTTAAACGACATTGAAACGATTTACAATAAATGATATTATGTTGACACCAAATGTTTAAAAAAAACATTTGAAACATCATCACCGTAAATATCACTTATATAGCTATCATGTTTGGCTATATTCATGTACATTTTATGTGGTTCTTAAACCAGTACAACCATTAATCATTTGTTAGCACCTATTGCCAATAAACTTTTATGTTAACGTTTATAAAATTCTAAAACAATCCACCGAATGGATTTAGAATACATGATCCTCATCTTGAAACAAGAACAACCAAACAATGCAACCAGAGACCAACAAATATTATGTTTTGGCAAGTAAAATGTATTTTATAGTTTCAGAATGTTTAATTTCAAAACAAATCAGAGGTTTGGTTTAGAACATGCAACCTCATATTTTATGGAATTGTCTATCATGACCATCAATAATATTTTGTATCAACTGAATCAAAACCAAAACTCATGCTCTTATGACAATGACATTAAACCAATTAAATATGACATGTTTTAATCATGACATCTTTAGAAGACAAAAAAATTTCCATAAAGACAATTCTATGGCATACTCTCAAAAGTATTACATGATAATTTTAATTCTCAATTACATTACATGAAAGTGACTCTGATACCACTTGTAAGAAAAAAATTAATAGATAAAGACATTAAATTAATAGTGGAAGATACTTTATATACTTAAAGATAAACCATAATACATACCATAATACATACTAAATATGATGAAAACTATCATCATGTATAGTCAAGATCTTTCATGTAGTAAATAAAAGGTGAAAGAATATCCTTGGTAGTACAGAAAAATAAATAAAAAAGATAGCTTCCAGAATCAATTGTTGTTAGATATTCCAAAATTAGTGATCTTAATCACATATTTATTATTATCTGATAAAAAATCACATATTTATTAATTTGGAATAAAAAAATTTAGCTTTTAGTGATTAAATATAGAGATTTAGTTGATGTAATAATTCCCGACTACAAATAGTCATAGAAGCAAATAAGCTTCTTGAGCACAATTCACAATCGTTTGATTCATTGATTGAGAAATTTAAAGTACAGCAAACTTTTTCTTCAGCACAATCCCAAAATTCACCTTCATTTTTTGTCTAATTGTTAGTCCAAAGTTTTAGTGGCTAATGGCTGTTCCACATTTCCACTGTTTTCTAGCTACTTTTTTTTATTCGTAGATTACGTGTTGTGTTGCCTAAAAAAAGGATTCTAGAAGCATTTTTCAACTTGCTCTTGTCAATTCAAGTTCGATTTGAGTAACTAACTTCCTCTACCATCCTTAGTTGAGAGTAGTTGAGATCAATTTCTTTCACCACTTGGCTAAAACATTATATACCAATTTAATAAATATAAACACAAAATTTTGAACTTGCCTTAAAGTTAGAGGACAATATTGAGGATATAATTAAAAATTGAAGTAAACTTTACTAAAAAATAAGTTTAGTTCGTTTACTTTTTGAGTGGTCTCATTACATTATCATCCTTCAGTAGTTGTTAACAAAATTGTTTACAGGCAGATATAGCGGGAGTAGTAGGAAGTCTAACTAAACATGTGTTCAAAATATGAATTTATTTAAGAGTTTATTATCTATTCATTGCCAGTGTAATTTTTTGTTCAATGACGATATATTATTTATCATTAATTTGTATTACTTTTAATTAAGAGTTAATAATAGTTAATATATGAATAATAAATGATTTTTGATAGTGTAAAAATAATTATATTGTCAATTTATACATATTAAATCATTTATTTAATAGTTTAGGATAGTATAAATTTTTTTTATAATATCATACTATCCTTCATATTTTTGTATAATCGTTATAGCTAATACATATAATAAAACTCTCTATTTTTCATATGTATCATATATATTTTTTAGTAATCATCATTAGTTTTATTTTATTAATATAATTTCTTAAATAAACATTTAAAAGGACAACTTAGTAGGAACATTTTTTATCTATAAAGATACTGTACACTACAGTTCCCATGAAAAATTGCTTGTTTTGAAATGCTGGTCGTCATTTAAAAACACTCATAATATAACTAATGATGGGTATCTTGAAAACTTAATATTTGTCATTTTCAAACTTCAACCAACCTTCCATCGCATCCAACAAAGTTATGTCATTGTTAGCTTGCCATATCAATTTTTATAGACATGGTTGGTAAAGTTCACCTTCCTACCTTAGTTTTTTGTTGCTTCTAGAAGCACTAGTAGAAAATTATATCTTAAAATATGTGAGGTTGGTGACCCACTTACCTACTTCCTTATATTCATGGTTTTCCTACCTCATCTATTGGAATGAGATGTGCCATTCATTTCTTTGCTCCTCTCATGCCACACTCTAACAGTTTCATGCTTTTTTTAAGTTATTATAATATATTATTTATCATTTATTTGTATTAGTTTTTTGAATAATCAATAATAATTAAACATGAATAATACACTAATAATGTATAAAATTCATACACTATTAATAGGTTACAAGTTGTGATACATCCTTAACTCATAACTCAAGATCCATGAAATATTTCTAATTGGTGCAAATTATAATCTATTTGCCAATATTTAGTTTTCATCTATTTCGTCCATATTAATACTAGCCAATATTTGACTTTATATAATGATATATTTCAATCATCTCTAACACATGTAGCATAAGTATATGAGTTCTAATCTATTTGCTAACATGAATACCTTACCATTGAGTATTATCATAAATATTTGTAGAATTAATTGTGAGGTTTTTTTCTAACTCTAGTGAGTCACCGGGATCCAACCCATCTAAACAGTTTTATTATTAAAGAAAGAATCTTTGTACAATATTTTTAATTATAGAACAAGATTTGCATAATCGAATTCCATTTTGTTAAAATTGAAAACTTCAGTTACATGCACTTTATATATACATGGTGTTTTGCAATGAGAAGCATATTTTTTGTCCCATTTTTTGTACTATTATCTTGTACCATTAATTCTGATTAGTTGAAAAAATTATTTAAGTTAAAATTATAATTTATTAAATATATTTTTAGTCAACCATATCGTCTAACACATAGAGTGATACAAAATAATGGGACATCATATATGCAGGGGCGGACCTTAGAAGGTACAGGTAGGGGTAGCTGCCCTAGATAATTTTTTTAAATTTTATTAAATACTTTTTTTTACGTTTTTTCTACATGAACACATTTGTTATCCTACAAAGTGTGATATTTCATATGTCACTTGTTATGTTTGGTTAGAAAAATACGTAATTATTAAACTTTTAAATTATAAAATGTGACACATAAAATTTTACACAAGTTTTGGAGCATATGTACTCCCTTTACATACACATCAATAAAGTCTTTAAGGATATACTAATTGGAACTCACATGCTTCTTTAATTTATAGTTTGATAAATAAATATAGTGCAACTTGTGTGGTTCTTTTAAAAATTATACATAATGGATCAAACTCTCTTACATGTTTAAATGATGATGTTGCTTATAATAACATGACTTCATTTAAGTTCATAATCATATTACACTTAACAAAAGAAATTATTGTATGTATTAATAATATATATCATGGATACTTATAAGTCCTTTAATATTGATAATATATTTTTTTTGTCCAAAATTTCTATTCAATGAGTTTCAATGAGCAATGAAGATTAGTTTGAAATCTCAATATCAACATTTTATTTTTGGTCTCTTTAGCCATTCAAGTTTGAAAATTTTCTACCATATGTTGTTAGTCATATCTTGTATTACCAAGTAATTCATCTTATTTTATCTATTGTGGTTCAACTATATAAATATCATTTTAGACAATGAAATCAACTAAACAAAATTACATAGTAACATAGAAGATGAATTTCTTGGGAATAACATAATGATTTATATTGAAAAAGAAATAGTTGAAAATTGTATCCCTTGTCTCATCATGTATGTTTCTTTATATTTTCGTTATTCAATTAATTTTAAATATAAATTTTAATTAAATATTATTGTCCCTCCTAAAATTTTGATCAAGATCTACCACTGCATATATACTTCCTTTGCATCGGGTATAACTAAGGTTGTGTGAACCAAGAAGAATAAAACTTCATATTTGAAAGCGTATATTATTGCAAATCTTGTTGTTGTTGTTGTTGATCTTGTTGTTGATTGTTGATCTTGTTTTGCCATTTCTTCCATTTGTCAATGTAAAAGAAATGTATATTGGAGATTGAAGCCCCCTTTGAGGTGGAGCCTTTTGTTTACGAGTTCTTGAAGAACTTTGATTGTTCTTGATTAATCTTCCATTTGTCTTCACTTGTCCATCATAATATAATATCACATGCTTCCTCTTTAAAGGCTCGTAAGATTATAACAGTGCCTTCATAAAATTTCGTATCCAAAGGCCACCAAACTTTAATTCTGCAGCCAATTAGATCTTCACTGTCACTTTCACCTTCCTTTGTTGTGCACTTAGCAAATCCTCCATTGTTTTTTCCTTTCACCTTTTTAGTATACCCTGTTGATGAAGGGTAATAAAGTTTGGGTTGCATCTTCTGTTATGTTTTCTGCTATCTTCAAACATTTGTTGACTGATTTTGTAGTTTCCTCGGCATAACCCTCCAATTCTTGCACTGATTGATTCTCTAATCCACCTGAGTCATAGAAAGCATTCTTATACCACGGAATGTGCACTCCAGCCAGAGAAAGAATTGATATGCATTGCAAGCAAAAAGATATGTAATGAGTTGGAGAGGAAGATAATAATGTTAGAGAATGCGGAAGCGGTAACCAAAGTCTTCAGGACGAAGGCTCTGATACCATATTGCAAAAATAATACGAAAGTGTAAAATGGAATTTGTGGATATTTCTCATTGAATTATCAAGCCATGAAAAACTTTATTTATAGTGTAAACTAACTAGCTAACTAACTAATAAACACATGTTGAAAAACAATTGAACAAGTGTAAAAAAATAATTCAACATGTATAGAACTCACCAATTTTGATGGCTAAGATTGAATTGATGTAAGAAAATAGAATTTACACAAAGAAATTGTAAGAAATTTTCTAGAAGAAATCTTCATATATCTCAAGCTATAAGTGAGCATGGGCCGGGTTGAGTTAGGTAAGGTTTGTCCCTTACCCAACCCTAAATGTTGATTGAGTTATTTTTTGAACTCTGACCCGGTCTAAGACTCGAAACTAACCTGACCTTGAGTATCGATCATGTCAACATATGAATCTGAACCCAACCCTAGACGCAATACAATATAATGCATACCCCTTTTACATAAAATATGAGTTTGACATATAAAATAATAAATGTGTATATATTGGTATACTATCGTGTCGACTGGCACTTCATACCTGTCGATCCGCGTTCTTATTTTTCTGATATCAAGTCTATACAAAAAATTTCTATAATTTTCTCAACTTGTGCATACAAATTTTCAAAGTTTCTAGGAGTTAAGGAAATGTATCAAATCCAATTAAATTTCATTCTTTTTTATGTTTTATGCAACATGTATGTTACAAAATTATTTACAACTTGTGTTACAAAATTATTAGCAACTTGTATGTTACAAATGCAAACATAAGAACATTGGATATAATAAAGGCAAAATTGGAATACATAAAATACGTCTACTCAATTATATATTTGCCTCTTAATCATGTTTTGACTTTATATATTAGTAAAGATATATAATGAAAAAATTAGAGAATCAAAGATGTTTTCGACCAAAGAGATATCATTATTCTGTATATTATTGAATAGAGACACATAAAAACATGAAAAGTGAGTAATCATGGGAAAAGATCGGACTGAATCGTGTTTGTCCTCTACCCGCCCTAGTCTAATTTTTAAACTTGACCATATTCAATCATGACCAGGTCAAGTCAAATGAGCAAGCAGAGTCGGGTTTTGCTCACCCGTATATGCATATTCAATGGCCTCTTAAAATTGATATTAAGATCTTTTTTCTCATCTCTAGCCCTGACATGTTTTTTTCTTTATTGGGTCACTTGGCTTAAGCAGCCACCCTATCACCACCGGACGGTGATATTTTCCTTATACCAACTACGCCAAATATCAAATTCTAACATTAACGTTAACATAAAAAGAAAATTAACATAAGATAAAATAAAGTAAAATATTCAAACCCAAAACCGCAAGCAAGTCATGACGGAGATGAGGAAAATATTTAACTAAAAATCTTACCACATATTTTTTTCATAATCAAATATATTTCTATATCCATTGATAAAGAACTAATTCTTTTAAATATGCACAATTATTTCTCTCAACAAGTATCAATTCTAAGAATTTAATACATATTTTTAGTCTAATATAATACCTATGGATTTGGTGAAACTTTATACTATTAGATTAATGTATTCTTTGTCCCCGTCTTTGATTTAACTTGCCTACATTTTCGGAAAAAATAAAACAGAAAAATCTGGACTATATCATTTTACATGGTTGCTTGGGGTTTAATTGGTATTACATTGGGCTGCATACATAGGACTCAACGAGTTCAACATGGACTTTGTCTATGAAAATGGTGGAAGTCTATGCAAGTTAACTGGAATTTGAAGATAATTAAATATAAATTTATTAATAGTCCTATTATATTGGCTAATATGTATCATCGGAATAGCGATATAGTAATATATTGAACTCACATGTCAGTTAAGTTAATTATTTTATAATAATTATAGTAAATTTATAAATATAAATATTATTATTCCAATTATATAACTTAATTATTAAAATGATTCAATCTGATCATGTTCTCATTATATAACTTAATTATTTAAATAATTATTAGGTTGAGGATTTTAATTCTTAATGATTCAATCTAACTCATGCACAAACCAATTTTGATTAATGTGATATAATTTAGAGATTGATTTATCGATTTACCAATCAACTGATTCATGTATCATAATGTATTAGTGTATTGATATAGAGATTGATTCATCTTTTAGGGCGGTATTTATAACTTGAATAAGGTTTGATTTGTACCTTCTTTTTTTGTAAAAAATATTAAATTTGCACATGTGGAATGAAACGTAACCCACTCCAACTCATCTGCATTTCGTACAAATTATCTTTCTACAACGTAGCAATTTAAGCATGAAAATATAATGTCGGACAGAAGCGAGGCCTTCAAATTCAATAAGTTTTATTTTGATCACAGTTTTCTCATTTAAGTGTTCTTTAATTATAAATAGTTAGACATTATATTTTGATCATAGTTTTCTCATTTAAGTGTTCTTTAATTATAAATGAGAACAACTCTTATATAAAGATTGTGAAAACAATAAATATATCTTAGAACCATATTAAGATTAAAATTAGTTATGGATCAAATGATAATTATATATATATATTTTTTAATTTTGGTCATTCAAACAAGATCAAATAGTTTATATTATTTTTTCTTATTTCTTACAATAAAAAGTATTCTCACTTGAATCATTTCTCTCCCACTAACTCATTATGTATAAATGTAAAAGTTCCCCATCACACGAGTTTTTGATAAATAAGTCAATAAAAAGTGTAATAAATACTGCCAATAATAAGAACAAAAAAATGAAATAATGTAGAGATATGGAATAAAATGTAGTTTCACTACTTTTTGATTTCAAATAACAAAAAACATAACATGGAACACCAAAACATTGAGTGCTCAAAGGCTCAAAATGCCTAACCAAATCGAACAAACACACGAAACTAAGCTAAACTCAAAGCTTAAAAATTAAAATCAACCAAGTGAACAAATAACACATGCGACATGTCAAGGGTACTTATTTCATAATCCTATAAACACAAGGGTGATACATAGCAACTAGCTAAGGAAACTACAAAAGGTAGCTAGAATGTGAGACACAATGTTGCATTGCATGCACCAATAATCTAACAAACCTTGGTGCAAAAGCAGCGTTGACGGAACCCTCGGCACTTGCCACCATTGAAACCTTCGACGAGGCAAACAGAAGCACAGTTGTGGTCACTATGGCACAATCCTTTGAACCTATGGCTCTTCGACTCACAATGTCTTCCCTCGGTTTGCACCATCATATCTACATTAAGACAAACACATATTAATCAAACAGTAGTGTTACATAAAGTTTAATATATATGTAATTACAATATAAATTTTAAATTAACACATGAATGATAGACCAACATACTATAGTACATATAATTATTGAGTATTGTAATGGCATGCATAAAAAGTTAGAGGCTTACGAGATGCAAGGACAATAAGCAAGATGAAGAAAAACCCAAATCGTGCGTTGGCCATAATTATCTATCACCTACAATTTTCACTTCGAGCTAGATCAATTAAAAAACGCTGCTTTAACTTCACAAGAACGTGAAATAGGTTGGGTAATTCCTATCTATTTATAGCGAAAGTGGGCGTAGATTCAAAGTGCTAGAAAATTCGAAAAAAACCTACACTAAGTTTGCACTTGATATAGAGTAGTAAATAAAATACTACTATCGTGTACGATGGTTGGTGAAAACAAGATTCTGTTCACGTGAGTGTTTAGTAAAAACAAGATATTTATAAAATCAATGCTTAAATGTGTCTGTGACCATTTATTCTAACCACGCAATAATTCTTGTTAACGTGAGTGGTCGGTGATTTTAATAGAGGGAATTCATCAGAAAGAACAAATCCTCTGGCAACTTCTAGAGATTTAGTAAGAAATATATTGAAGGGTTTTTCATTATAGAGTTAGGATTCGGAACACAAGAATGGGAAAGCGTGGAAGGAAGTTGTGGGACGGTGAAGACGGTCATAATAATTTCTCCTAAGGGTGGAGACGGATAAAGATAAGAAAACCATCGTATAAAAGAAGTGGGTTAGTGTTGTACTTTGATGTTAGTCTATCCTTTATTATTCATTTTTTAATTATTAATGATTCTTAAAAATAGTATTACAAATGAATTATAGATAATATATTGATTGTGTACAAAAACAATTATATTACCTGAATATAAATATTGCAAATTATTTTTTATGGAATCATTGGTTTAGCTTTGCTTTGGTTCTAGCCAAACCAGTTTATAAAACCAGTGCTATTAATATCATATTAGTCATCAAATTGGTTAGAATATTGGTATATCGATTCAACTAGTTGTTCACTAATTAAACCGCATACTGACGAAATTAGATATACATATATAATATGTTAACATTAATATTGAGAAATCAATAACAAACTAATATTTTTATATTTTCGTTAAAAATTAATTTTAAATAAAAAGGGCAGTATAACTAGGTTCAATTGAAAACCAGCTGGTATGACCGGTTTTGACATTTTTTAGCCAATTTTGACCAATATAATTGCATGATCGATATAATTATTATATCATATTCATATTAGGACCAATTCATCAGTTTATCGATTGAACTGGTTAGTATGAGACGGTTTTAATAACTCTGGATAAAACTATTAGAATGAATCATAGTAACAATATTGCATCATTTTACTAATATTACCGCACTCTAAAATGGTGTAAACAGATACTTTATTTTAAGTATTGAATTAATATTGATTTGGATGGGCTGTTTAAATCATATTCATGTTTTTTATTATCTATTTATGTGTATTTTATAAATTAGATCCAATAAAAGTATCCAAATCAACTAGATCAAAGATGGATTGGTTTGATTCAATTTACACTGTGAACGTATATTTTTGTAAGAAATGGAATAAAGTTTATATACAAAAATATATTTCCATAGTGTCGGTACACTGTGAACTTATATTTTAATAAGAAATGGAATAAAGTTATATACAGAAAAATTTCTATTCCATAATTTAGTAATAAGTTACACTTCATCAGTTCTTCAAATTCACTAATATTTTACCATCTGAGATTGCAACTAAGAGGGAGTGAATTAATTGACTTAAAATAATAGTCACTTTTTCTGCAAAATCGAGAGTTAAAATGCAGCGAAAAATATATGCAGAAAATTAATAAGTAAAATCAAAGAGATAAGGAAGAAGAGAATACACAAGGATTTTTATACTAGTTCAGTTTCTTATCCACCGAAGTTCCACTAAAGATTATGAGTTGCAATTACAATATCTCACCTCGAGATCTCTATGTACCTTACACACTCCTTAATCTTTATTCACATTTGGAAAACACATTTCCAAGTTATTCTAATCCTCTTTCTTATCACACCCCGTGAAAGAAAGTATTCTGCAATAATAATGAAGAATGTTCAACAATGGCGGAATTGCCTTTCCAAGTATGAAAGTGGTGTAACTTGTAATCTAAGCAACTCTTTTGTATACTTAGTAATAATGTTCTTTATAAGCTTGTAAACTTGAAACACTTTCACTTTAAGCAACTTCAGAAAAATCAACTTTGAAAGTTTTAAGAACTTTTTGCCAAAAAGTGCAGAAAATAATTTCAGAATATGTGTAAGAGCTTTTGAAATTTGTATGAGAGTTGTGTATATGTTGTGTGTTGTGATTGTGAGTTTCAATACATTTATATAGGTTTTCCAATCAGCTAAAATGTCTCTTTGAAAGGGTAGGAATTGATTGGAATGAAAATATGTCTTCTGGGTTGAAACTCATTTACTTTGAATTTGAAAAAACTGATTCAACAACTCTCAGTAATCGATTCCAGCATTGAGTAATCGATTACCCAAATGTTCTGTTCACTGAACATTTATTATTGAATTAGAGTAATCGATCACAACAAGTTGAGTAATCGGTTACTCAACTTTAATAACAATGGTAATCTGTTACTCAAATACAATAATGAATTACTCTGATCAGTTTTAAGTTAGATAACTTTTTTCTCACACTTGTAACCTGTTACTTAGATAAAGTAACCCGTTACACACTATTTTTGAAAATTGTATTGAGTATACTTGAAGTGTTTCAATATTCATTTAAAATAGTTTGAGCATTACTACTATTGTATAATCAAGAGTATAAGATAGAAGTACCTACTTAGACTTAGACTAAAAGTCTTGAATATCTTGAAGCTCGAATCTTCATTGTCTTCATAAGTATTTTTCCTTTTCTTCTTTTTGGTAATGTTGGTGTCTCCATCAAAACTGTGCCAAGGTCAGGAGCAAATATCTTCTTCACACTTTTGAGATTGCAATGCAGAGCTAAAGTGGCAGTTTTGTAGTTTGAAACCAAACCAACTCAAGGTTAGCTTGACCGGAGTTCTTGTTTACGTGCTCCAATTAACAGAAATTATGACATGATCTAGAATCAATTATCATAATCAAATCATCAATATTAATGATGCATTAATAACTTGATATTAAATGATTGGAATCCAATAATAATTTCTCATCACTCAATACAGTACAAAACTAAATCATATGTAAATATGCTCTCGGCTTAAGCCCCATTTTATACATCAAGGAAAAGGGTGAGACTATTGACATTCCTAAATGTCTATTTACACTTCACCTTAACCAATCATAATTTTATAAAATAAATTTATGATTAGTTATAGTAAGGAGCTTTAATAGACAATCTTGAGTACTAAAAGTAATTCCCAAAAGGAAAATGGAGTTAGTTTTTAGTCCTACAATTTAAAATTCACACCCCACAAAATAAATATTCTCAAAATTCCTCTACATATGATACACATATGTAACCTATGTCTGGGGTATAAGGTTTGGACATTTAGGGCATAATGTACGTTATGGGCCATTACAAGGTGGTGCAGTTGAAGCCCAGATCATATTCCCATATTGATCCAAATAAAACCAACCAATAAAAGGAAACCTTAAGTTCCAGTTAAGTTGACTTGCTAGTATATTTAATTAGGTGAATAGTGTCCAAATGATGCTTGTTAAACTTATCAGCCATGTGAATAGTGAAACTTAAATCAAAACTTTTAGACAATAATTTTAGGAGTATTTTCACTTATAATTTTTTCATTCATCCTTTTATATCCAATAATCTAATATGAAACTTCACACTTGAATATATCCAACTATACATATTATAAAATTGGTAGCAAAAATACTTAACTAAAAACAATACGAAAATATACTTTGTTCCATCCAATCCGTGTGCTAAAAGCAAATATCACGAATTAGTTTTGGCTAATTTCGAAGCAAGCTTTTTATAAGAATTTATGAGCTCTTGTTTTCCATAATCTAAATATGGTATGTCTTTCATTAATTTTTCTTTCTTCTTATTTTTATTTCTATTAGCGTATCTGAATTGGTGAGAAATATTGTCAAATTAATTACCATAATTCATTAGAAACGATATGTTGATAGAGGGGAATGATGTACTGATTGTGTATACATCTTTACAATGTTAATGCATAAATATTACACACATGTTGATATGTCAATCTTCACTTAGGCTGCGGTTAAATGTATATAGTTGGGATTAGAAAGTATAAATTCTTATAATATGTGAGAAATTGTTGAAAATAATTGTAGTTAAAATTTCCCATTATATGATTTAAGGTAATAAATTTTATACATGACTATTCTTATAAATATATACAATTCTATGATAATGTTTATTAATTGGGTATAAATAAGATATCATATGTTTCTTTTCCCATAACCAAAGTTATTTTGTCAAGTTCTTGATGCAGCCAAGCTTTTCATGATGCAGCCAAAAATCATAGTGATACTGGTCATGTGTATTCATATTGGATCAGAAATTGTGCCATAGCAAAGGCCTAAGTGCATCAGAGCATAATGTTGGACCAAGGACTTTCTCACCGAGTCAGCTTATTGGTCTTGACCGAGTCCGCTTATTGGTCTTGACCGAGTCCGCTTATTGGTCCTGAACAAGTCAGCTTATTGGTCCTGACCGAGGATGGTGCATCAAAGCTGCATCAGGCTTATACTTGATCGTATGTTATTGGCGCATTTGTCCAATCCGTGGCGCATTATATTGACGCATCAGTCAGGCCAAATTGGCACATCAAGAGTCTCCTTTGGTAGATGTTTTTTTTTTCTCTCCTTGGACAGCCATATGTTATCTTCTAGAAGAATGGATTGTAGTAGAGCACTTTATTTTGACATGTGCTTATTAATAATTTTGTTATTTAGTTAAGTTAGTTTTGATTAGTTTTTTACTTTTCCAATTGGTTGCTTCTGTCACCAGCAACTAGCCAAACTTGTATAAATTCTTCATTTCTCTCATTAATAAAACAGACAATGAAGTTTAATTCTTCTTCAATTCTATATGCATTACTTTTTCAATAATGGTATCAGAGCTCTCATATTGAGAGCTCTATTACAATTCACTCTTCCATTATCTTGATTTTCTTGTTTCAATATTCTACCATCAACAATGGCTATGGAGAGCATAGAGTCTATTGAGATATGCAAAGTAGCAAATCCATCATTAATTCCTACAAGTCCTTACTACCTTCATCCGGGAGAAAGTCCATGGGCCATCTTAGTTTCACCTCCCTAGATGGGAAAACCTATGACTCATGATATAGATCTATGAAAAGGGCACTAAAGTCCAAGAACAAATTCAGATTCATCAATGGCTCGATAAGCATACCAAATCAGAATGATCCCAACTATGATGCTTGGGAGAGATGCAATAACATGGTAATTTCTTGGATCACTATATCCCTTTCTCCACACATGTCAAAAAGCATAGTTTATATTGATAATTCACAAGAGTTATAGGAGGACCTTAAAGAAAGGTTCTTTAAAGGTGATTCTTTTAGAACATCTGATGTTTTTCAAGAGATTCATTCTCTAAGGCCAGGAAACAAAAATATTTCTCATTTCTTTATTGATGTAAAAACTCTTTGGGATGAGCTTGAATCATTGAGATCTATTCCCACATGCATATGCAATAATAAGTGTACATGTGATTTTCTAAAAACTTTTAAGAGACATAGAGAGACAAAATATGTCATTTGCTTCTTGAAAGGTCTTAATGACCAATACAGAATAGTAACATCCCAAATATTACTTATGGAACCCCTTCCTACCATCAACAAAGTCTTTGGTCTTGTCGTCCAACGAGAGAGGCAACTTGAAGGGTTTGTTTTGAGCATTGAGGACAAGGTTGTGATCAACACCATCAATTCCAAACCAAATTGGAAAATGCAGCCAAATAAAACCATGAGCAAAAGCAATCTTGAATCTACCTATAGAGATAACAGAAGACCAACAAGTTCTGGAGGGGCCAATAATTCCAACAGAACATATGGAGGATCCAACAATAATAAGGTATGCACCTTTTGTGGAAGGGAGAGACACATTGTGGATAGTTGTTATTTTAAGCATGGGTTTCCACCCAACTTCAAGTTCAAGCCAAGACAAAGCAGTGGTTTTGTTAACAACTTGACAACACAAGAACCTCAACCTTGTGATATGAAACATAAGGCACATCCACTACTAACCATGATGACAAAGTGAAGCTAAGCTTTGATCCAGAACAAGCCATAAACCAGATAGGAACTGAGTCTATTGACAACACTAACCATCCTATATCAAGTATACATTTTAATAACAATTCTTGGTTACTTGACACAAGAGAAACTGATCATGTAACCAACAAATTGTTAAACTACACTCACTATTAGCCCATTAAACCAATAAGTATTAAACTACCCAATAATCTAACAATAATTGCTAAATATTCATGAAGTGTTACATTATCTAATACTCTTTCTTTACATAATGTGCTTTATATGCTCTGTTTTAAGTACAATTTGATTTCTATACATAAACTTACATGTTCCTTTCGATTTAAACTAATCTTTGACAAGTCTTCTTGTTTTATTCACGATGTGACTTCCTTGAAGATGATTGGACATTCTGAAGTTTTTAACAATCTTTACATTCTTACAAGAAACATTAGGTCTGCTAATACTGATTTACATGTTGTTAATAGCATACTTGATCACATTGTACCTTGTTTTTATCTTTGACACTTCAGATTAGGCCATCCCTCCCCTGCTATACTTTCACATATACATACTTATGATTCTTGTATTACTTTTGACTCTGCTAAGATTTGTGACTTATTTCATTTGGCAAAACAATACATATTGCCCTTCCTTGAAGGAAGTTTTAAGACTAAGCATCCTTTTGAGCTTGTTCACGTGGATATATGGGGACCTCTAAGTATTCCATCTATCCATGGACACAAATATTTTTTTATTGTTATAGATGATTTTACTAGGCACACTTTGCTATTCTTGATGAATTCTAAGGCTGAAACTAGAAAACTTCTTGACAATTTTGTTAAATTTGTTGTTGTTCAATATGATAGGAAAATAAAGATCATTAGGACTGATAATAGTGAAGAATTTCTCATGCATATTTTCTATAATGCTCATGGTATACTTCACCAAACATCTTGTGTAGAAACTGTACAACAAAATTCTGTTGCGGAAAGAAAGCATAATCATATCTTAAATGTTGCTAGATCTTTACTTTTTCAATCTTATCTTCCTAAAAGTTTTTTGGGCTATGTTGTTTTTCTTATTAATAGATTGCCTACTCATGTTCTCAAAATGCAATGTCCTTTATAAATGTGCTTGGTCCTAAACCCAACTTTCTTGACCTCGAGGTTTTTGGTAGTCTATGTTATGCCTCCATTCTTGCCCATAACAAATCCAAGTTATATTTTAAAGCTATGAAATCTATTTTTCTTGGTTTTAAAAGAGGTATAAAGGATTCATCTTTATGGATCTTGCCACTAGAGATATTTATATTTCAAGAAATGTTGTGTTCTATGAACACATCTTCCCTTATAAGCATGTTCCCCAATCCAATGACATTTTTCAACAGCCTAACACATAACCATCATCCCTCTTACAATATGAAGATATGAGAACATCCACTCACATAACAAATGAACCCACCAATTCTACCAACACTAAACCTACAGATAATAACATCAACCCTGCTCCACCTAAAGTAGAACCATATATATGAAGATCTCAGAGAACCATTCACAGACCTACCTACCTTAGAGATTTTCACTTCAACATCTTGACTACCTCACCTACTCCCCTTGCAGTCACCATTAACCATCCTTTAGAGGCTATTTTATCTTATAAGACTGTCTCCACCAAATAACTATATTACTGCTTATCCATCACCAGTCACACTGAGCCTAAAACCTAAAACCAGGCTATCAAATTTGAGACATGGATCCAGGCCATGAAAGATGAACTTACAGCCCTCCAACAAAACAATACCTAGACCCTTTGTCAGTTTACCATCCAACAAAAGACTCATTGGATGCAAATGGGTATATAAGCTTAAATATCATTCTGATGGGACAACAGAAAGGCACAAAGCAAGACTAGTTGTTAAGGGCTACACCCAAACAAAAGGATTGGATTATTCTGATACTTTTGCACCTATTATTAAACTCACAACATATAAGATTACTTCTTGCACTTGCTTCTTGTCATGGTTGGATCCTTCATCAATTAGATGTGAAGAATGATTTCCTCCATGGTGAATTACATGAGGATGTCTACATGGCCTTGCCACAACTAGTTACTTTCTCAACTCCTAACCAGACTTGCAAACTTAACAAATCATTATATGGCTTAAAACAAGCCAATAGATAATGATTTGCCAAATTATCTTCTTTTCTTTTTACTTTGGGATACCAACAATCCCATCATGATCATTCATTATTTACCAAGAATCACAATTCTAAATTCATTGTATCGCTTATATATGTTGATGATATTATTTTAGCTGGAAATGACATCAATTAAATCACATATGTTAAACATCTTGGAATCCTCAAATACTTTCTTGGTCTTAAAGTGGCTTATTCCAATCAAGAAATTTATGTGTGCCAAAGGAAATATGCTCTGGATCTCCTCTCTAATACTGACTTCCTACATTCAAAACCAGTGCCTACACCTATGATCAAACATCATCATTTACATCAACAAGATAGTGCACCCTTTCCTGATCCATAACTCTACAGACAACTTGTTGGTAGATTGATTTATCTTACCAACACCAGACCAGATCTTAGCTTTGCATTACAACCAAAGATATCATATGTTTCTTTTGCCATAACCAAAGTTATTTTGCCAAGTTCTTGATGCAGCCAAGCTTTTCATGATGCAGCCAAAAATCATAGTGATACTGCTCATGTGTATTCATATTGGGTCAGAAATTGTGCCATAGCAAAGGCCTAAGTACATCAGAGCATAACGTTGAACCAAGGACTTCGTGACCAAGTCAGCTTATTGGTCCTGACCGAGGATGGTGCATCAGGCCTGCATCAGATCTGCATCAGGCTTATGTTTGACCATGTGTTATTGGCACATCTGTCCAATCCGTGGCGCATCAGATTGACGCATCAGTCAGGCCAGATTGGTGCATCAAGAGTCTCCTTTGGCGGATGTTTTTTTCCTCTCCTTGGGTATCCATATGTTATCTCTAAGAATGGATTGTAGTAGAGCACTTTATTTTGACATGTGCTTATTAACAATTCTGTTATTTTGTTAAGTCAATTTTGATTAGTTTTTGGTTTTTCCAATTGGTTGCTTCTGTTACAAGCAGCTAGCCAAACTTGTA
The DNA here is from genome assembly GCF_001865875.1 of Lupinus angustifolius. NCBI lineage: Eukaryota > Viridiplantae > Streptophyta > Magnoliopsida > Fabales > Fabaceae > Lupinus > Lupinus angustifolius. The sequence goes on from NC_032023.1 coordinate 11,261,643, forward strand.
CAAATTCTTCCTTTCTCTCGTTAATAAAACACACAATAAAGTTTCATTCTTCTTCAATTCTATATGCATTACTTTTCCAATAAATATATACAATTCTATGATAATGTTTATTCATGGGGTATAAATAAGATATCCCTTGTTATAAATGGTTGTGATTTTTAGAAACACGATGATAAGAAATTAAGAAAAACTTCAATAGTACTACTAGTAGCAAAAATTATAAAGATTTTATTCAAGTTAGTTATTCAGGCACTACAATTTGCTTCAAGCTTTTAGCCTTTTACCTTTATACTTTGCGACATGAGACAACCATAAATTACTTGTAATCTCAGCAACAACACAAACAAATTGAACAGCCAGATTAATGAAGTCCATGAGGTGAGGTGGGACCATTTGAAATATTCTTCTTAACTTCGATATTCCATTACCAAATATTTGGATTGAAATTGGATTCCTCTGAATTTCTATTCATGCATGTGATGATTGCAACTTTGCAAGAATCTTGCAATGCTGGCCCAAAGATTATAGATGATAGGTTGTAGATAAATTATTTTTGCAGTAGTTGAATTATTATAAAAACATTAAAATTAATGAAAATTTTATGTTGAAGTATTGAAATTGATTATATTATATTTGATATTCCTTTAATTGAAAAGTTATATTCACTTCCCTAAGTAGGGTTGAAGGAAAGTTGATATATTTGTTAATTAAATAAAAAAAATGTAGAGTATAATTAAATCAAAATTAAAGGATATTATTGATTTTTTTGTATTACCAAGTGTATTCCCTTACCCTATTAAGTAATGAACTAATATTCTCTTCACAACAAATGTCGCTCCCAAAAATCAAACACTTTCTTTTTTTATCAAAGATATTATTGATTACTCTAACTTCTCAAGCTCTTATTGATTAATCATTCTAGATTAGCAATAATGGAGAAAAGGTATGGAGTGGTTTATGCCTTTTCCTAACTAAAGAAACATTTTAATAATTTGGTTGGGACAAAGCATAGCTGGTCTAAATGTTGGTCTTCAAAAAGCTCAAAATGGTGTTGAAAAACGAAGGCAAAAGAGGTAGATGAAACATATTTAAACAGATAAAAGATAGATAGCACAAAATTATTAGTGGGTTTAATGATAGAATTTGGTGCGAAAAAGCTAAAGCAGGCCTTGTACTGCTGGACATTGAATATTTTATGGGGCCCTGAAATCTGAATGTCTTAATATCGGTCAATTCACACATGGGATGTCCTCTGCCGTGTCAGACATATCTCAATGTCTTCATATTTGTCAATTTACACATGGGATGTTTTTTTACCATGGACCATTTAAGTCTACTAATGTACAGAACTTAAACACTAATTAGGAATTGGGATAAGTTTTAAACTTCAATTTAACCCATACTCAATGAAATATAATGTATTTCTTAATTTTAGATAGAATTTTTCTCAATATTACTTATTATTATGGATATAAAATTTGATATATAAAATGTTATATACAAATTTTTTATTAATCATTTTAATATATGTATTTGTGATAAAAAGATGACATGTTATGACAATATATCATTTATACATGTAACTAGCAAAAACAATTCAAAAACATGATTAAAATATATAAAATTATATTAGTAGATAGGTTATTCAACCAAATGAACTATCTATCTATTTTTTTAGCAACATGTCACATACAAAATTCATGGTGTGGCAATGAAAGATAATGAGTCATGTCTTATTCGTCTCTTACCCGATGTTAAATATTAATTGAAATTAATTTTTGAATGTGAACTAGTCATAAGCCTAATAAAATCTGACCACATGTTGATCCAAATATGATATAAGATAAGGTTCTACTCATTCCTAAGGGACATAACATTCAAATATTTGGGGCAATTAATTTGACCGTTAGAAGAGAAAATAGCTTGAGATTGCTAAAATAAAATTGCAGCATAGGTGAAAAATAATACTATAACCCACTAATTAGGTTAATCATGCTTAACTACACGTTTTTAAGAAAGGTATTGCTTTGCCCCATTATAAGGGTAAAGGACTAAACTTTTGGATTGGTAGGTACCCCTCCAAATGATTACTTTACTAATGATTCCAACTCAAACACATTAATGTGCCTTCAAATAATTAATTTCATAAGGATTTCAACTCGGGCACAATGATATGTAGTTATGGACCGACTTGCTTACCATTACATGACATATTTCATATTGAAATAATACAATTTGGTTAGTCCTTTCGGTAACAAGATACTATGATTAATTATTAAAATAACTATCAATTAATAAAATAATTTTATTCCTTCCCATTGCCAAAGGAAATGCATCAATTTCATTATATAAATCTCTAAGTAGGTATAATAGTACTCAGTTGCTTTAATAAAAGTTAAAACTATTGTTGATTCTAGAAAACCCTTTTTAATTTGTGAACAACCCTATGACTTTATTTTGTAACATATTCAAAAATCCAACTTCTAGCATATACTTTCAACCATATGGCTTCAAACTAACCGATACATTTATACATAAAACTTGCTGTCTTTTTGCATATCTCCACAAAATATCGAGTCCAATGAACAAGGGCAGAGAAAATCAGATTTGGATCAGCTGTGGTCACAACTAGTATAAGCAAATAACAAAATGCTAGTCTACTTCCAAATAATAAATAGAAAAGAATATATGTACTAACAATATATAAATTTTACAAATTATCATTATGTCACTCACCATTCATATTTAATCATCACCGACTATTTAAATCTAAATAAATGGTGAATAATATAGTGATCATATATAAATCTTTACACTAATGATATACTAAATAATAAATTGTTTAGTATAAAGTGTAAGATATAATGTACATATTCTAGAAGTCTAAAGTCTAAACCCATGGCAGATATTAATACAAACTTTAATTTTCAATGCTGAGAACACGGATCATGACATATCAACCACACTTGTAAGCTTGAGTACAAATACAGCAACAATAAGATATAGATAGGAAGGCCCCACCAAAATTTACAATGAAAATTTATACATATAAATAGAGCAATATGTCCTCCAAAAAATGAATCAAAATGTAAAATTCAGAAGACACCCTTCAATCCAATAATAATAATACATGATGACTAAAACACAGAAATAGTATAACTATATATAATTAAGCACAAAATGATATCCAAAATTAAATTAAAAACTTCCATATTCTTATAAATGCAAGAATTTAAGCAACCAATGTAGTACTCTTCTTCTTCCAACTTGCAAATTTATACAGTAATGATGACATTCTCATTCAGATGAGGAGTTAGGTATGGTCTTCAAACGGTACAAGAGTTTCTTCTTCTTAGAACTTTGGTTATCAATGGTGAGAACAACTTTGCCAGGTTCACCAATTTTGTAACTATTATAAATCACTGGTTCTTCTGATGAAGTAACTTTTCTATCCTTTTGAATGATTACTGTATAGCTTCCTTCTGTGCTTGGCACAAACTCTGCACCATAGCTTATATCCCACCCTATTACTCTCAGCTCCCAAGAAAGTTGACAGTTCTGTAGGATTCCCAATAACAAAATATCAATCCGCTAAAGGTTATCAAAGAAAATGCATAATATGTCTATATACTTCCTCTCATAATGAAATAGATTTAGGTATGAGTGTAATATTTATCGATATAAAGATTTATATTCAACTATTACATTATCTAACATTCATTTGGATTACTTATTTTAAAGAGTCAATACTAATTAAATATAAATTATTAGTGATGCAGTGACATTGTACTCATAAACTGTCATATATTTTTTCTCTTAAGGTATAATTCAATTACTTATCTAATTATGTAATCACTTGAACTTACCTTGGTTTTTTATACATTCTTTTTTTTTTTCAATTCAAAGTTTTGGATAGTAAGATGGTAGATAACAATATCCACAAGTAGCAATAGAAAATAATTTTTGGCTCTTAGCAATATTTAGGCCTGACTTAAAAAAAGTAGGTTACTGCTTTCCATACTTTCTATGCTAAGTACAGTGTATTTTTATTCATGTCCTCTTTATTTACTATTCATTTATCTGTTATTCTTTTTAGATTTTTTTTATCATTTATAACAAAGTAATAATGAAATTTTCAAGTTATTTTATACAATACCTTCTTTATTTGAGTGTAATAATCAGAAAGGGAAAAAAGACATATCCAAGAAAAAGAACACTAAGAGTAATAAAATTTAACATTCTTATTATTGTTTTTAAAAAGTACTTTTTAAATAGAAATGGAGTAGTGCATAGGCCTGCACAAATTATGACACCTAGATGGTAGCTACAGTTAGATCTGTACATGATTTTGTTATTTGTTATACTATTATAGCAAAATCTATACAGTATAATAGTAAACAAATAAAATAACTTTTGTGTTAATTAGTGTACTATGGCTATTATTTAATTAATGCAAATAGAAAGACCATACGCGAAATCTAAAATCTGAATCTAACATTTCTCAAAATATTGAAGGTATTATTTTTCGATATAAAATATATACCTGTAATCTCTTTAAACAATACTTGAATAACTCTTCATAACATTCCCCGAAATAATACACATCCAATATAATGCAAATACAAAATTTGGAAGAAATATGATAAAGATTTAAAAACATTCGTTTCTATCAGGATATTTATATTTTCACTCTGATTACTAATAACCGGGGTATTGAAACTTGAAACACGTGCTACATTGAAAAATATATTTTTTCATAGGATGAATAAACAAGAATGAAAAAACTGATAATTCAAATCTTGAAAACAGAGGAATCCTAAGTTGCTGCATTCTTTGGATTCTCAAACAAAACCATTGAATTTCAACAAAAAAAAACATTGCAAAAAGTAAAGTTATCGTACAGGTTCCGTATATAGATTCTAACCAGTTTATCAGAAAAAAATGATATATATATATCATATAATAAAAAACTAACGAAACTTACCTCAGTAACTGGGAATTCCACATTATGTTTAGATGCTGGCTTCACTGTAATTTCTGTAACAGTATCAGTAATTCCAAATTCCCCATCTTTGCTTAGTCCACCATATTTGACCGGAAGTTGCTCTGGAGCTATGTATCTGAATTCCACAATACCAAATTCTACATTTTAGATACAAAACAAACTGAAAAAACAAGGAATAAGCAAATTTTGAATATTTTCTGTCTCACCTTAAAAGGGTCTCAGCTGATTTGGAAGGCCCAGCAAACACAAACTTGCTTTTGGTTCTCTGTGTAAGAAAAGGGCTTATCATTCTGTTCACTGCTAAGTACCACCATGGCACATTGATGAATACCTTTTATATACCCAAGAACATAAATAAATATTAGGGTTAAGAATAATATACATTTGAAATGCCATTGCATATTCAAGATGTACAAAACCAATATCAAGAACAAAAAATTACATGCCACATGATTATGTTTTTCCGTAGACTGGTTCATAAAGGGTGAGTTTTGATGCAAACATAAGATTGTTTCTTAGTAAACATGAATAGACATTTACTAGAATAAAACCACATCATTCTGTTTTTCATAAATTAGTAACATGTTTTGAAACAATTATCTCTTATAAACATGAATAGCCATTAAATGTTTACAATTTAAACAAACAACATCAACAAAAACATATACATGAATTAAACAACATCATTAGTCCTATCATTAACTACAAACATGTTTGGAAACAATTATTCCTTAGAAAATAATTGCCAAGTTTTTCAAAAATCCCGTAAGATCTTTTGATCAAAACCTGATTTAAATATAAAACAACTAAATCCAAACACACAATATACATATTAGATATTGAAAACTCACCAGCTCAAAAATTGTATGGAAACAAAGTATGATAAAGTTTAACAGCAATAGTGTTATTAGAGTACCTGTTTGGCTACAAATTCAGGATAATTGTCCTGAAGCAATTGAAGAGCCTGTTTGGTAGCTTGTCTTAGTTCCCATTTCCCAGGTCCAGGAGAATTCTTGAGATCATTAACCTGAACAAGAGTAGAAATACCACCAGGTGTAAAATCCAATTTCCTTATACTTCTTTCAAGAAACTGAATCCTCCACCTCAGAAATTTCTCTCTTTTCTCCTCATCAGAGAAAGTTTTCTTATACACTTCTTTGTTCTGGAACTCACCATAGATATTGTAACACACAGGGTGACCTTCCTTATCAAAACCATGCATGTACACCACTTTCTCCAAATCATCATCAACCAAATTCTCTTGTTCCAACAACTCATCAATCCCAAACTCATTTCTCCACTTAATTGTGTTCTTGATCATGGTGAAAGCTTCTTTCACCTTGAAGTCTCTGGCACGAAGAAACTTCAAGAGAATAACATCACTTCTCTCATCTGAAAGGAGTGGTATACCCCAGATGGATACCTCTTCTGGTGGCAGCAATGGTGGTGATGAGGCTGAAGTTTCATCCTTGCTAGTTTCTTCTTTGGCTGAAGCTTCTTCTTCTTTGGCTGAAGCTTCTTCTTCTTTGGCTGAAGATTCTTCTTCTTTGGTTGAAGATTCTTGTACAGTTGAAGTTGAAGAAGAAACAGCTACAATGGTTTCTTCAATAGCCTCCACAGTTTTGGCTCCATCTTCATCTACAGTAGCAATCTCCACCTTAGTTTCTTTCACTTCTAGTGCTTCTTCTTCTTCTTTTTCATCAGTTTTTGTAGGTTTTTCTGGCTCATATGTTTCTTTAACTATTGGTGCAGCTTCTTCTATTTTTGCAGGTTGGTCTTCTTCTTTCTTCTCTCCTTTTTCTGTTGCAACATCATCAGCTACTGATTCTGAAACATGTTCTTTGTCTTCTGTTTTTGTTTCAACATCAGCAACAGCTTCTGAAACTTGTTCCTTGTTGGCATCAGCAGCTAATGTTTCTGGCTTTTCTTCTTCTTTGGGTAAGTTAACAGCAAGTGAAGAAAACTCATGTTTGTTAAGTGCTTCTTGAATAAGCTGCTTAAGCTCTTGTAGTCCTTTCTTCTCAGCTTCAGATAGGTCAGAAACTTTTGTGCTCTCTTCCTTGAAGGAATCAGAATCAGCTATTTTTTCACCACCCTCTTCAACATGCTTCTTCTTCTCAGCTTCACCTTCAGTTCCAGCTTCTGTAACTTCCTCAGCATCAGCTTCAGCTTCTGTGTTGTTGTTTTTGTCAGCAAGTGTAACATCAGTTACCTTAACTTCTTCCTCTACATGCACCACTGCTTCTTCATGTGTTGTTGTTGTTTCTAATGCTGTTTTAGGAGTTTCTTCTGCCATGTTTGAATATTCTCAATGCAATGAATATTATTAATGACACTACCTTATATGAAAATGGATATATAGGAAAAGAGAATGAAGAGAAAAAATAATGTAGTGGTGTATGATTGTGATAGAGTGGTTAGTGGAGAAGCAGTTATAAAGAATAGAGAGGGGAATGCACGTTATATTATATGCATTGAATCCAATGATGTCTTATTTTTTGTCCGGGTTAATTTACTTTTTATTTTTTTAATTTTTTATTTATTTATATTATAATATATAATTGGTTAGATATAGAGAATGAGACATCATATGAGAGTTAGACACCTCTCTATTAATGTAATGGAGAGGTAAATTATGAGAAAGTGCACTAACAAACTAAAAGATAACATTATTTATAATTTTTAGTTTTTATTAAAATTACAATTTTAACTTTAAAAATATACTACAAAATATAACTTGTAATAAAGAGAAGTCTTACTCTAATTGGGGATAGCTGGATAGGTCCTTGTCCAATGAAACAGACTATGCCAGCTTTGAAATGGGAATCTACACCCAATTTGCATTATGTGGGCCCTGATTGGCCTGGCCCACATGATGTACACCCAATGGGATGGGCCTACAACCAGGTCACTAAGCCCAAGAAATTATAATTCGAACAAGGTACCAACCATTCATATTTTTTATTTTTATATTGGTTAAAGGAAGTTCAAGGTTTTCAAGAGAAAAGAAAGAAATGACAAGGAATGTCAAGTTTAATTTGAATTGAATTAGGGAACCAATCATTTATTTTTATTTCTAGCTACAAGTAACTTTCCGAACAGCCCTACTGCTTTAGGTTGAAGACGACAAGGTTAGAAAAAAGCTCCACTTTTACTGTTTCTAAAGCAACCTTTGTTGACATAGGGGCATATCTCTTTCATTGATTTATCAATATTTAATTACATGTTAATTAATTGCACATTTGGTAAAAAATTTATTTATTTCCTTTTTAATATTAATCACTATGTTGTATGCAATAAATTCATCTTCTATTTTCCTACCTAATTTTGTTTGGTTGTTTTCATTGTTAAAAATGATATTTATGTTAGCCAAACCACAATAGTTAAGATAAGACGAACAAATTGATAAAATAAGACATGACTAACAACACATGGTTGAGAGTTTTTCAAACTTGAATGACTTAATAACACCAAGAATAAAATGTTGAAATTGACATTTCAAACTAATCTTCTCTCTTGCTCGTTAAAATCCATAACATATAATTGTTGGACAAAAATACATATATTATTAATATTAAATGAATTTTTATGATATATATTATCAATACATACATAATTTCTTTTATTATGTGTAAAGTATTTTCGAACTCAAATAAAGTCATATATTATAAGCAATCCATTTATGTATAATTGTTTGGGTGTAGGTAAATGAGTATAAGAGTAAAAGATCATCCGCCACTGGATAAGAGTAAAGGATCATAATATAATCTGATAGTTAAAGTGAAGATTTAAAGAATAAAGTAAAAAAGGTGAGAATTTTAGTCTCAATAAATGACTAACATATTAAAATTTGTCTATCAAAAAATAATAAGAGCGAAAAGGGGATGTTAAGACTCTTAACAATATCACAAGGAGAACAAATTACAATACAACACGCTTGTATATAAAGAAACTACATTACATGAAAGTTAAACATCAAGGCCTATAACATTTGTTGTTTTTAGAAAGTATTGATTTTTTTTATAAGGAATGATATTTTAACCCTATAAATAATGCCATAATATTAATACCGTGTTGGTTAGGATATGGGTATATTGATTTAACCAATTGTTTATTAATTAAATTGCATACCGACAAAATTAAATATGCATATATAATATAGTAAAATAAATGTTGAAAAATCAATAAGAACCCAATATTTTTTATTTTCATTAAAAAATTAAAATTAAATAAAAACTGGCCGACGGTTCAATTGAAAACCAAACAATTTTAATCGGTATAATTATTGTACCGCATCAGTATATTGATCACTGATTTTTACCATAATTGAATTTTATTAGATTTAATATCAAGTACAATTAATTAAATATTAAGGTAGTACATTTATTACTTCATTTTTCATTTCCAATTCCAACATATGTAACAAGAAAATGAAGTATCTTGGTATAATAAAAAGAAATGTGTCTTAGCTGGATCTATTTTTTATTATAAGAGGCATTAGGGAGAGATAGAAAAAGGAATAAAAAGGGTTGTATGAGGCCGTTATTGAATTGGACAGTGACACCCCACATTTGCTTAGGATGCGTTGCATGTTTCACTTTTGTTGTGTTGTGTCACTGTATTAGGCTATTAGCTGTAACATGCGTTTTCTTTATTATTGTTTTTGCTTTGAATTGCAGCTAAGCCGTTGGAGAATTATTGTTTGGTCCACCTAGATCATCATTAATTTTGTGATTTGCAACTCATACAAATATAGAATCAATAAAAATGAACAAAAACTATACACTAGTAGTGCTAATGATGATCAACAACCGCGAATTAAGTTTAAATTTGGATGGATTGATGAAATTTAAAAGCGAGTGCATATTTCTCCCGTGGGTAAATATATTGATATGTGTCATAAAGTTTTTTTAAGGTTGTATGTTGTTAATTATTTTTTAATTAAATAACTGTAAAAATTATAAAAATTTACTTACGCTCTGACTTAATGGATATGATCTTAATTCTTTAACGACATATTAAATCTTATTATTTTCTGGAGATTAATATATGTATACTAAAAAGATTCACTGTCACCATACATATTTATTATTTTTATTAAAATAAGTAATAATAATATAAAATGATAAAAAATATGTTGATAATGTAAAAAAGTATTGTATTGTTATCGGACAAATTAATTTTCTTCTTGAACTATAAACTCTATTTTTAATTTAATAACCACATTAAGTAATTTTTTAGTCTTAACATTATTTGAATTTCGTTGATTTCTCCTTAATAGGCACTACGTACAGTCCTACAATTTTGATAGGACTTTTATCTATCCTCTTATTTTTTTTTAGTAGAGTCCCACGTACTTTACATTTTAGTAATTAGTTACTAGGAAATTTAATGATTTAAATCTATCTAAATTTAAATTATTCAAATTCTCTAAAATTGATGATTAAGATATGTAGTAAGTGAATCTCATGTTTTAGTATATTCATGTTTTAATTACACCAAGTTTTAGCAAAATTATACGGATCATTCATTTCTACACATAGACAAACATCCTAATTCATATATGAACCTTCAGAATATATAATGTAATTTAAAAAAAAAAGTGGTAATCTAATTAAGTAAAATAAAATATGGTATATTGTAGAGACAAATCTAAATAGTATATGAGTCAATATATCTTTTTTATTTTTAGGTTTGTTGAATGATAATATAAGATTGATTTTATAACGAAACATAAAATATTGAAGAGACATTGCTTCTTATACTGTTTAAACTTGTATTGACGATATACCATATTTTGTTTAACTTAATTACATTCATCATCTTTTTTTGTTTAAAATATCACATTTATTTGTTGTGCAGAATTAATTAGTATAATGTATGTACATAAATAAGAGTGATTTGCATATATAAAAAACATAGAGATAATTTGTGTAATTTTAGTAAATGATTATCTATGTAATTTAATCAATATTTAATTATGGTATCCAAGCACTAACAGAATAATTAGATTTTTTTTGTGTGGGATAGTAAAAAGGTGTGTTTTTATTGACAAATTAAATATACCAATTTTTATTTCTTAAATACTTGAATTCTAAATAATAGTTAAACATTTGTTTTCATTGCCATTGAAACTTGTGTTAGTGTGTGCCATTCTTAATCATTGGGCCTTACATAGTCAACAAATGGGCTTAGTCTGATGATCTTTTTTCAATATATTCATTTGTTCCCCACTCATATTACATTTCATAAATATAGCTTTTTATATAACTAAATGTTCTAACCCTAATAATATTGGTCTTCATTATTTACAGGGACATCAAGCAGGATTAAAGACACAAATAATTTTTTTACCTGAAAGTAAAAGTTAATGAGTATAATACTTATGCACTATTAGTGTACAAATTTACATGCAGTCAGTATATCGTCCACTATTGATTTGAATTTTTTTTTTGAAAAGTCAATGATCGTTATATATAAATAGCAGATATACATTTTTTTCTCAAAGTTAATCAAGCCTAAATATTAACATGATATGCGTCATGTATGGTAAATTATATAAAATATTATACTCTTACACTAAATGCTAGGTTGTTTCTTTTGTGAGATAATGTTTAAAGTTATTTTAAGTGTAAAAGTTGTTAAGAATGCTACTGAATTTATTTTTATGATGACTATGGTGTTTCCTGTATATGCATGTTCTTATAAATGGTATCATGGTTAAGGCCGCAAGATGACTTAATTAGTGGATAATAATATTCTGAGTATTATGAGTAATGACAAATTGTGGATGATGCAAAATGTATGTTGACTATAGATCTTACATGAGATCTTTATTAGTCGTCAATCTTATGAAATATGAGCTTAATATCAAATATGAAGATATTCGATTAAAAATTAAATTGATTTAATTAGTTATAATCTTATATATAATTAATAACTATATAAATTATATATAAATGTATAGTTATAGTAAGTTATATATGATTATATTGGAATAATATAGTTTTTTTCAAGAAAAACATAGTTGTCTAGATTATTCTTAAGCTAATCTGATCCTATTGGAGCGTTTACGTTTCAAATCGGTCAAACTCTTATTATAACCTACTAATTTTGTCTTTCCACTACATGTTAACTAACAATTTTATTTTCATACAAAACCAATTATTGCATTTAGAAATTCGGAAATAATCTTATGAAATGTCCAAAATAATGTATTCAATATATTAAAAGCTTACGAGGTATAGTAATTCTTAAATAAAATTTATATTTTTTATTCCTTAACTAATATAATTTAAAATATAATATCTATGGACTGTTATGTAAAAATTATACATAGTGAATATTCCGTCGATCAATTATTCATATTACTTATATTTAAAGTTAATGATGATGAAGTAAGAATGATAGATAATACAATAATTATGTAAAAAACTCTCACGTTATTACTATATACATATTTTTCCATAATTTATCTCACTATTTTCCCATGAATTCAAATAGGAGTATCACTAATGAAAAAGTAAATCAGATATTTTTCATGGGAAACATTTTAAGAATTTATAATGAGAATAATAAATCAATATATAAAATTTATATACATTAACGATATTAATTTCCAAACCAAACATACTGACTATGGAATTTAAAATAGTATCACATGACAAACATTAGATATAAACTAATAAATCTTACCACTTCATTTATGGCAAAATGATGTGGATTATTACCATAGTATGCTGTGAGAAAGAGAGAGAAAAGATAAGAATAAGGTAAACATGACTCACGTGCCCTGCATTCATGACAACGTTTGACATTTTTGTTTCGCATTAATTTTATATGGATTGAATCTCCCAAATTAGTTAATGCTCCATAGATAAGATGTTATATTAATATGTGTCATTTGTTTTAATCAGTTAAAAAAATATATTTCAATTAAAATTTATTAATTATTTTTTGATCACACAATCATATGATAAAGATGTGCTACCATCTAACTGTGGCCAAAGGGGTCATGTTGCTATGTATATAATAATAATAATAATAATAATAAGTCATATCCATCTTGTTCAACACGTTTTCAATGCACTTTTTTATTTTATTTTGTTTCCTCATCTCCTTAGATCAATATATGTGAAGTTTTATTAAAATAATACAGCTCTCTTTGGTCCTGTTTGTAGAGTTGTAGTGAACGCTTTATTAATTCTTTACCCACCAGGGCAACATTGTACGTAGTCTTGCAATATGTCAAACGCAAAATCTTAAACTCTAACACAGATGAAGAATGCTATTGTTGTAGATTTATAGACAGAGGTGGAGAGTAGGCCTCTATAGCAGACAAAATATTATGGTGTTAGGGGTAGAACAAACAAGGGTGGAACAAAATAGAGAATAGAAGGAAAAGAAACCAACCAAAAACCACCCAATATTTAAAATAGTTTACCAGTAGAAATAAATATTAAAAATCCACACATATCACCTTGCACCATAAACTTACAAACCCCATGTCATGGCATGTGATCTCAGAAAACTACTTACAAGCAATTCATGCACTAAAGCAATGCATTTTTCCATTTCCACCCTTCTCACAATTCAAATTTTCTATTCCAAGTTTAAGACAAAAATTATAAATAATAAGTCAACAGTGGTCCCTTTTGTTTAAGAGATCAGTCACTAAAATCATAGCTTCCACTGTGAGAGTTGCTGCTATTTTGACTATGCAAAGAGAGGCCTCTCATGTGGCCAGACAGATTAGAACCATCCTTGTTTTCCTGAAAATATCTCTCCCTCTCAGTGTATTTTGCAGGCGGTGGCGGAATGGCAATAGGAAGAAGCTCCCCATTCTGTTTCGGAGGTGGTGGCGGAATTGCAGCACGAGGAAGTTCTCCATTCTGCTTTGCACGTAGCGGTGGGATTAAAGCGGGTGGTGAACGGGCATTAGTTTCTCGAGATGGCTCTAAAGTGAGTGGCCGTATTAGTGGACGGTTAAGTCTCTCACCAAGCAAACCCAAGTGAGGGATCTCGGTTTTAGAATCTTCCTCCTCTGGCATTGCACAAGCCTTTCCTTTGCGTAATCTGCAAGGCATTAGTCATAGATATGAATATTCAAAATCCAGTTTTACCCTTCATAGCAAGGAAAAATTTTTATTCTGAAATCATGTAAGCAAGGCACCTTCGGACTAACTGTTCCGGGTCCTCTTCGTCCTGGGCTTCTTCATGGTCAAATCGAGCAGCAGTTGTTGTAGCTCTACCAGAAAGAAGGTCATCATGTCTTGCAAGAACTTTCTGAAGCTTCTCATTTAGTTCAATAGCTTGAGAAACTATCCTCTCATCTCTACATAAGAACAATGCAAATACCAGTTGAAGTTACAAACTAACTATGAAATAAATGCATGCATCCGCAAATACATAAATTATAAGATTGGAATTCTTGTTAAAAGTTAACTGCTCCAGTTTAGGAGCAGTTAACTACTCAACTCCCATATGAAGTGTACAACAAAAATGTTCACTAAAACTCTATCTTTGTCTTAGAAAAATACAAGCAAAATGAAAACCACAACTTAGGATCAGTACTAAAACTCTAAAGCATGTGTATTATTGAACAAGCTAGTATGAGTATCAAAACAAATTCTTAGAGCTACCATTGATAGAAGCAAAGGCATTTCCATCCATTTTCTGAACCTTTAAACTTTAGAAAGGATAAAGCAGGAAACGGTAAAGATGAAACAAAGAAATTTGAAGTAACCTTACCGAGAAGCCATCACTAGATGCATTACCCTTTGCTTCTGAAATGAACATTGTTCTACAAGGTCAAGAGTGAATTCATCCCTTGCTCCCTGGAAAAGAAATAACATTTCTCAGCAAAACTTAATACTATTCATAGATTCTATAACCACCTCTTGCAACTCACCTGAGGATTCTGAGCATCAACAGCGTCAAGGACTTCTTTCAGAACTTCTAATGCATTACTAGCCTTTTGAATGATGCTGCAAAAAATGATTGCAAAATAGGAGATGTTCTTAGCTAGATGAAAATGAAGATAAGAATAAATATTTTTAGAATCTTCATCAAGAAAACACTCATTAAGAAATAATATGCGCCCATACACAAAAATAGATTTTGAATCTTATCATTCATTTCATTAGACCAAAAACTATTGTATTTGGCTAAGTCTTCCTATCGCATTTTCCATCCTAGCAAATAGTTATTCTCACCATAATAATCATTTTCAATGCATTCAGCTAGAAAAGGGTTTCTAAAGATCCTGTCAACCACAACTGCACCAAAACTGGAAAGCAAAACTCACCTGGATTCGGGGACAGGCTGCGATTCTGCTTGCTTAGCAACCCCTTCATGTTTAGGCGAGGCCTGCTCCCTGTTCGGCATATTACTACTTCTAGTAGGTTGAGAACTAGGACGATTTGATTGGACTGCTTCAGTCCTTTGAGTAAACTGCACTCCAGCACTCTGTAAAAAGTATAAAACCCAACGCCGTAAAAATTCGAATTTAGCATTAGCATTCAAAGGACATGTAACGCCTAGTATTGAGGAGAAAAAGTATTCACTTGTATTATACTATCATGTACAAGGAGAGCATGAAAGTAGTAGCTGCCTACAATTCAGGTAACAAATATTTTAGATAGAAAAGTTTGCTAACAACACGGGGGAATGTTAATGCCTAATATGCAGCATATTTGCAGACTACCCATGGACTTGAGCTCTAACATAATGATACAACTTTGCACAAATTTATCATTTAATCATCACCAGTGCGCTCTAAGCCTATAACACCAACTACCATATTAGCTAACCATCATTACCTTAAGTTAGCACCATAAATTGTGTTCAAATATGAACAGAAATGTACTCCACTACTCCCTCCTTCCTGTAAGGAATTAAAGACTCAACTGCTGACTAAATTGAAAAGTGTGTGCTAATGGGCTATATCCACCTCCTCTTAATATTTTTAAAATCGTGTAGTTTAAGTAACCTCACTCTTACTCTACGTCTCTGCCAAGAAAATAGTCTAACAACCACATATTAATCAAATGAACCCAGATCTGTACTTACCACCAAATCATAATATGCATTGTAATACTGTGGAAACTTTCCAGAAGCACCACCAAGCGATGTTTGTGTGGCATCTAGTAGGAGAAATACCCGCTCCCTCACTGGTAGATCTGACTGCAACCGCAGAAAGACAATAAAGAATGAGTTTCAGGAAAACTAATTGTGGTAAAGAACACAAGTCTTTCTGAAAAAAACTTACCTTTTTCTTCACAATTTTCACAAGAACGGGAATGATCCCTGTATCAATCACCTGCTCATGAATATGCTCCCCAGTATTGTTCATCAACATCTCCAGCAACTAGAATATCAAAAGATGAAAAATATTTAAGTAGAATACCATGTAACAGGAAAGCAAGCAGCATAAATATCCAACACAAGAAAGTCAATTAACCAAGCTTCTCAGTTTCAGATAAAGCGATAATTATGTAGAGCCAAACCGTGTCTTCACATAAGTTATTGAATATAGGTAAAACTAATTATGTCATTACACTCACCATGACAGCATAAAGTTGAGTATTAGGGTGTTTGCTACCCAGTCTCTTTTTTATAGCTTTAACGACATCTCTAGCTTGCCTGCATACTCAAAAGATAAGAAAATGGTTAATAACAATAATGCCATTTACGGGTTCACCTATGTTTATAGTCAGGTGAAGGAAGCCCTGCCAGGCGCTTAACTTGAATTGCAAATTAGATATGCTAAGCACCAAATTCCAGTTGTTTACCAAATAATTGAAGTTTTTATTAGACTAACTAGACCTAAGTCAATCCCAAAAGTTAGCTCAAAGTAGGAGGGTTCACCAAGTTACCGTAAGGGGTACTTTGACCATATATCCATCTAATGTAGAGACTAAACAAACCCCCGCTCACAACCATGTCAGGACATCTGGACTATGAAGTTTGCAAAACTGGGTATCTACAGATGGCCCAACATCAAGATTAGATTAGGCTTTGATACCATATTAGAGTATCTGAGTCTCATTCACCTCGAAAGTTAACTCAAAACATGAGGGTTGCCCAAATTATTGTAAGAAGTATTTTGCCAATATACCCTTCCGACGTGAGA
Organism: Lupinus angustifolius; assembly: GCF_001865875.1. Taxonomy (NCBI): domain Eukaryota; kingdom Viridiplantae; phylum Streptophyta; class Magnoliopsida; order Fabales; family Fabaceae; genus Lupinus; species Lupinus angustifolius. The sequence continues at coordinate 11,278,781 of NC_032023.1, forward strand.
CTTAAAAGGCTTCAAGCTTAAAGTTTTCCTTACAACAATCAAGCCTAATCTTGATGTTGGGCCATCTAAAGAAGCATGCAATTAGCCACTCGGGCATAGCGCAAGTGGCAAGGGTTGAGATCATTGTTTTGATTCCTACGCAAAGAATAGAAGAAACACACATTTACAAAAGTGCATAATGGGAGTTATATATTCCAAAATTCAAATGAGTATTGTTTCATGTCATACAAATACAATTGGCATCAACTATTCATTTTCCCTATGTTTTAAAAGAAACAACCATATAAGGAGATGGAAGCTTTGCAGTACCTTTTATCATGAGCAACTATTTCACATATTTCAATATTTTTTGCCCAATCAGTTTCAGCCAGTTTCTCACTTGTTGCAGCATTGACTAGGTCAGCCACCATCTTTCCTTGATAAAGTTCTAGAAAATAAATAGCGCATTGATTGTTAGAAGATATTTCAGAAGAGTACGCAGGAAACAAAGGGACAATATTAACTAAACTTAAATCCAGTGGTTTATCAACTTTCACTAAAGAGAAACAAACAAAGTCTTCCAATCGTTCAAGAAAGGCCACAGGAATATGAAGGTTTGAACTTATTCCGTATATAATGACAAAAAAGAAGGAAAGAAAAGAACAACCTTGAATAAAAGTTAACTTCAATCTAAGACCAAATGGAGAACAAATATTTTCCCCTATAATGAATGTCATAACAGAATATTGACTACTTTTTTCAGATTTTTGGGAAAAACCACAAGAACACACAGTTTTAGTTAGTTAGACTATTGAGATTTGACATTCTCAATTGCCAATCTACACTCCTTGTTAATCAATCATAATTTTAGAAAATAAAAACTAAAAATTATGAGTGGTAATTAAGGAGTGTAGATACACAATTTTGAGCACCAGTAGCATTCGAACTTTATGCAAATAATAGAGCAAAATTTAGGTTTCATGTCACATTAGACTCTTAACCATTACATATATAATATTTGCAGGGAAGTGAAATTCAATTGATAAACCACATAAAATTTTTGCTTATCACAACACCCATAAAATCACCTACCAGTAAATTGACCTCAGTTCAAGGTGAAAAATCCAATCATGTTATAGTAGCAATCGAAGTGTGCACAATATGTCATGAACTACCCTGCAATCGTAGAAATCCATGGCCACATAATTCAGCACTTCGCCCTAAATTTCATTGTCAGTGAAAAGAAATTGCAATGAAGAAAAACAAGTCAAAGTTACAATTTTTATATACAGAAGAAAAATGAATACTCATTTGCAAAAAATGGTAAAATCCAGGAAAAAAAATCCTCAAACAGGAGAGTGCTGAGCTGAGAATCTGAACTGTTAACTGTAAATTTAAAATTATTGCACATTGCTCCTTCCTTTTTTCCTCATTAGCAAGGATAAACATAAAGGGTATCAAAATTATCATAATTAAGCTCATAAAAAAGTAATTGCTTTAACATCTAAACTGAATCATGATCTCAATTACCCTCAGATCTAAATTTTAAGACACACCCACAAAATCTACAACTACAATACACATAATTCAAATTCACAAAAGTAAAAAAAGCTTAATTTAAAAATCAAAATTATTGCGAGTCTGAAAAATTACCTGTAAAAAACCGATATAACAACAGATATGAGAATGAAGAAGGCGAAGATGCACAGATATAAAGCTTTAAGAGCTTCAAAATTTGATGATCATGGAAAATCAAATGCAAAGTTTGTAGCTTTTTCTTTGTTTCTTAACTTTAACCTCTTATGGAATATGATGATGGTGAAATACTCAAGTGTATTTTGAAGATAGTGGACAAAATGTTTTCTTGTACAAAGAGATATTTGAGGTTTTGGGTTACAGAAAAGTAAATGGATAAAAAAATAAAAATTTATTATTATTGTAGTAATCGAAAAATGGTTGGGGAAAGAATCTAAGGTGGGGTGTTACAGTTTACTTGTTTGAAGAAACGGCACCGCCATAAGTATCTGTCTGTACCGAAAGTAAAGGTTCTTTTTTATAATGCCTAGCTGGAATTTGTTAATATCACACCTTTATTCTCTTTCTTTTCCTCATGTTTCTACCCTTTCTTTCTACACTTATCATGCACGTTACACCACCACATCCTTTTTCATTTATTGTTTTTCCTTACTTCTTTTTCTTTCATGTATTGTTTTTCCTTACTTCTTTTATATCCCACAAATTTCACTATTTTATATGTCATGAATTATGATTGGTCAAAAATACTAAATAATTAAATTTTTAATTTAAATATTTTTTTAATTAATCACATCCCATAAAATAAATTTATGGGACAACAAATGTGCTCTTAAGTAATTCTAGTTAAACTATGAAATTTGTGTGGTTAAACCAAACTAAACCAAAAAATGTGGGACAATATGATTCTATTGTTTGGATGGGTTTAATTTAAAAAAAAAAAACTATTTAAGATCGAATATTTTGTGGTTCTAAATTAAAAAACGGCTCAAATAGAAACACATTTTTAAAAATGTTTTCATTATTTTTAACAAGTTAAAAGATTTGAGGAAACATTATATTTATTATTATTATTATTATTATTTCAGATTGTTTAATATCTTATTATTTTAATTGAGTTAATGTTCAATTATTTTCATTATTTCGCTTTAGTTAATGTTAAATTATTTGTCATGATTTTATTATTTTCATTGTACAAGTCTTTTCACCAAGTTTCTTAACATGCCTTCTTTCGATTTGTGTTATTAAAATATACATATAATTTGTGTTTTAAAATTGTAATTGGGATTACAATGTGAGGTGTTGTAGGATCTGTTCTTACAAACAAATTCAATATAATTGAAACATATCTTTCTATTTAGTTTTTGAATTATATTAAAAAGCGAATTGAACTTTCACACTTCTAATATTAGGACACATTTTTATAATTTTACTACTCAATCATATTAATGTGTGATTGAGAGTATTTGAGTTTATATTAACTAGTGTGTACAGACACTTCGTGCTTGCTGGCGAATATTGTGCGATAATACATATTCAATTTTTATATATTTCCTTTTTTTGAATTAAAATGTATTTGTTGTGTTCGATGTACTTTATATTATATTTTTGTGTGTTTATGATAATGTTTAATTTAAGGTGAGATATGTGGTTAATTAATGTATTGGTGGTAGTTGCTTAGGATTATATAGTTTTTTTGTAAAAATTAAATAATGCTAAGGGCAATATAGAAAATGAAAATTACACCATGAGGGAAATTATTTCAAGTTTTAATTTTATATATAGTATAGATATATCAGTCACATACATTATGCATATATAACACTGCTCCTATAAATAAGGAGCACTTGCAATAACAATTTCATATTTTTCTCCCCTCTTCTCTCTCTTGGTTTTCTCTCTCTTATAATTTCTCTTGTTCTAGTAATGTATTCTTTTAATTCTACCATGGTATCAAGAGTTTCTAGATCCTAAGTTTCATGGTATCAATAAAAATTTCATGATAAATGAAATTGAATAACTAAAATCTACTATCTATAAATAAATTACTCGAGTGGGTGAAATAACAAAAATGAGCACTAATTGATGTGTTATTTATGAGGACTTTTTGGTAACTTTCATAGTAGCACATGTCTTACTAGGTCTTACTAGCTACCGTTAATGTTTTTGTAAGTTCCTAATATATTTCATTTCCTTACATTATCTTTAACCACATCTATTAATAATATAATAAAAAGAACTCCCTCATGTCACATGTCACTTTCTCCTTCCCTCATGCCACATGTCACTTCCTCCTCACATATTTTTCTTCCTACTTTTTATATATTATATATTATATATTATATATTTTATATGCTAATAATAATTTAATATTAATTAGTGATCGGTTCATGTCGCCACCTCACTAAAATTGAGTGTTTAAGTCATTTTCTCATTCCCTCATACCACATGTCACTTTCTCATTCCCTCATGCCACGTGTCACTTTCTCATTCCCTCATGCCACATGTCACCTCCTCCTCACGTATTTTTCTTCCTACTTTTTATACATATTTTTTTCCTACTTTTTATATATTATATATTATATATTTTATATGCTAATAATAATTTAATATTAATTAGTGATCGGTTCATGTCGCTACCTCACTAAATTGAGTGTTTACAACATCTATGTTTTGTTATGTTAAAAAGTAATAGTCATTGAACATTAGATAAATTAAAATCA
>NC_032023.1:11283115-11283424 GCF_001865875.1 Lupinus angustifolius
AATTATTAGACTCTTTTTATTATTTTGATTAAATTTTTCAGAAAAATATCTGTCATATCCTAACTGTGTTTTTAATTTATGAGTTATTCTCATTCAATGATTATTAGCTAAAACATAATCAAATAAATAACATTTAATTATACAATATTTGAATGCTAAAAATATATTCAAATATTTATACACAATGAACATTAATCTAAAATAAAACATAAGCATTTAAAAGATATGCTAAAAAATCCTTATGACTTTATATGATACTTAGAAACGTAATCACAAAAAATATGATGCAAAAATAACTCCTTATATTTA
>NC_032023.1:11283524-11314242 GCF_001865875.1 Lupinus angustifolius
TTATACAAACGCATTTATAATTGTTAATATTCTACATATATACTCAAAAATCAATATTAATATTGCACCTATATGAATGAGAAATATAATGTTTCAATACATGATTTATTGATATTATAAAATATATGTATATTATATTTGCATTATGCATAAACAAAGAAGCGACTCGTGCAAGTGCACGGGTACACTGCTAGTTATCTTTAGTTCCTAAATCTTTTTACACTCTCAAAATAAATATAGAAAAACACTATCCATTAATATAAATACAATTAAACTAAGAAAACAAACAAATCAAATATACAAAGATAAAATCAAACCAAACCCAATAAAATTTAAGTATATTTTTAAATCCATACAAGTGAAATAAAAAAATCTCATAATTAAATCAATTATTATTTATGTTAAAATTTCAATAATAAATCAAAGTCAATCTATTTTTATTATTATAACATAAAGCCAAGGCAATATTTAAAGAAAGTAAAAATTAGGTAATATTTTTTTGTAGAATAGAAAGATAAAAAACAACAAAACTACCACATATGATACAAGTTCATATGCATGATACTGAATACTCCTATAGATGGTGTATCCTAGAATATCAAGGAGACTTGTAGATTCAAATTAAGCTTGGTCATAAAGTCATCTATCATGTTTCCTTCCTAAAATATGTTATATACAAACCTCCCACTTTTCGTTTAGTAAATAGGTGATGCTATGAATAAGTGGTCCTAGATACTGAATTCGAACTTGCATCTTATTAATGATTATGTGAATAGCCTCAAGACAGTCACTCTCCAAGGTTACAACTCAGTGGCCCTGTCCCAAGCCAATTGAAGCCCATGATCAATAACAAGCAGTTCAGCTATGATGGGAGACCCGATTCCAAACTTACTAGAGAAACTTGAAAGCCAAATTCCATCATGATTCTGGATAACTCCTCCTCCACCAATAGTTTGATCACGAATAGGGCAACTTTCATCAACATTAAGTTTAACCCAACCAAACTCCGAACGACACTAGTGAGTACTAGCCAAAGCTACATTAATAGAAAAAACATAAGTAGAAAACCAATCCTTAAGATTGAGGTGAACATTCCTAGCGACATAGGTATAATCCCATGGAGTATTACCAAAAATAGAATTATCCGCTACTGCCAAGCACACCAGAAACCTACTAAAAAATGTCTTCTATTGCAAGATCTTACATTTTCCACCAGCCAAGGCATGAAGGACTAAGCAGTCCAAAAGTCTTAATCATTAAAACCTAATCGAAACCATAGGAGTACACAATAACAATAATCCCTAAAAGTATGGAGAACAATGATCCCTCATGGCAACAACGACAACATATTGACAAGCAAATTCTCAAAATATATTAAAAAATACAAAGGAAATTAGAATTGAAGGCATAAAACCTATCACATAATATAGAACAATTCATTGACATATACAATTTAAGAGTCACAATATATAATTTGGCAAATTTGACACTTGTTATTTATGTGGTCCTTTTGGAAATATCCTAATATATAATTTTGCTTATGATGTGAACCAAGGAGAGACAATCTACGATTTATGGAGGACAATCTTATAAGTAGGAGAGACACTTGGAGTCCACCTTTTTGGAAGGAAATTATGATATTTTTAAGTTATTATTTTCAATAAATTGAGATTTCATTCTCATTGGTAGTCTTAGGATTTATTTTAATCTTAGGATTTATTTTAATTATTATCTAAGTATTTTATTTAGTTTCATTAAAATCATGTAATATGAGGGTTGAAAATGTATTTTATTTCCTTGTAACATGGTCCAATAGTGGCCAAGGAATTAGGTACTAAAAGGGCACGTGAGAACATCATAATAATTGAGCAAAGAGCTAGCAATAGAATGCCAAGTCTAATTGGTGTGGAAGAAAACTAATAAGGCAAGTTTTTATCAACCCGATCGACCTAGAAAAACTTAGCACATATCAAAAAGGATTTGAAAGCCAATGGTCATTCCAAATTCGGTTCAAGCTCATCAAATCTTATTCAATACATTCAAGCCAATGATCATGTAAGAAAGGCAAATAATAAAGTCTCATTCAAGGCAATCAAATCAAGAGGTAATTCACCAATTATGAACTTTCTTTTTCAACATCATTTCCTAAGGAAATTTGTCCAGCCAAGCAAGGGATCAAGCACATTCAATTTGCCAATTTCAAATAGTCACATGGCTGATTGCTTCAAGGGAATTTTAGAGGCCAAATAAAATCAGTCATTAAACTTCAACCAAAACCATTTAATTACATGTTTTAATTAGGATTTCAAATTTCAAATTAGGCTTAGTCAATTCAGAATTTCCCTATTTATGTATTCTTTTTCAACATGAATGGATAAAGTTGAATTTTGTTTGGATTAACTCCTCTTTAGTTGAGCTTTGCTCCTACACTTAGAACTTCTCAATGATCCATCCTTGTGGCGTTCATAGGCTTATCACCATTGGTGTGGCGCCTTAACCTTGTTCTTATCAAGGATCCTTTCTCGTGGCGAACCTCCTTGGCTTATCAAGCTACTTTGCTTGTGGTGCCTCTATCTTCATTCGTATCCATTTTCTTCTATCCAACACAAACACATAAAAATTCAAAAACAAAAAATAAACACCACTTCAGTCTAAACACGAAATCTATACACATTTCACCTATAATCATAAACAAAAAGTAGACATTTATAAAAAAGTGTTATTTTGCGAGTCAAATTAAGTTTCAGGCAAGAACGATCGGCAAAGAAAGTAAACCACCCCTGGAGGTTCGCATCATCTTACTTTTAACGTTGATATTAATTTGATGTAGTATTTATTCTCTTGAATGTCATACTCAAATATCTTTTAACCTTCTCATATGTAAGATTTTTCAAACATTTTTTCTCCTCTCGTTCACTCATTTACTCTATCACAAGTTAACATTTTGTCTATTTTTCTTACAACTTCTCCATATTTATTTTTTCGCAGGTAAATTCTTCACAAACTAAATAACTCAAAGATAAGATTTTTCTAACAGATCTTTTTCCCATAACTGACTCATTTTACTTTTCATCACAAGTTAACATTTTGTCTACATTACTCACAACTTCTCTATGTTTAAATTTTTCACAAACTACAGAACTCTCTAGTATCTATATATAAATTTCTTGGGCAAGTAAAATAACAAAAATAAACATTCTAATATTTTGATATGTGTTATTTATGAGGACTTTGAGTAAACTTCACAGTGATACTAGTGTTATTAGCTATAATTAATGTTTTGACAACTTCCTATATATTTCATTTCCTTACACTATCATTAATCATATTAATATATTTCTCTATCTTCTCTTCCAAATCATTTTCACACTCTCAAAATAAATATATATAAAACACTATTCATTAAAATAAATATAATTAAATTCATAAAAATACAAATGAAATTCACACTCTCGAAATAAATATATAAAAAAAATACTATTCATTAAAATAAATGTAATTAAATTTAGAAAAACACAAATCAAATATAAAATCAAACAAACACAATCAAATTTAAGTATTTTTTTTATATCATATAAGTGAAACAAAACAATTCTCATAATCAAATCTATTCACATTTATATTAAAATTTTCAATAATAAATCAAATTCAATCCATTTTTTATTCTAACTTAAAGCCAATGCAATGTTTAAGAGACATGCTTAAAATTAAATCAACTATCTTTATATAAGTTGCTTTGACTCATGAAATAACTAAAATGAGTATTTGGTAAATTTCACATTTGTTATTTATTAGGATCTTTTGATAAATTTTACAGTGAGACATATGTTACTAGCTATAATTAATATTTTGATAACTTTATAATATATATTTTTCCTTAATTTTAATGTTGAAATTAATTTGATATATTATTTATTCTCCTGAATAAAATACTTAAACGTTCTCCAAGATTCTCATATGGAAAAAATTTCTAACATTTTTAATCATTTCAGTCACTCTTTTGCTTCGTCACAAGTTAACAATTTGTCTACACTTCTTACAACTTCTCTATGTTTAATTTTTTGCAAGTAAATTATTCTCAAACTCAGGATGTCAAGCATAAGATTTTTATAACATTTTTCTTCCCTTAAGTGACTCATTTTATTTTGTCACAAGTTAGCATTTTGTCTATCTTCCTTACTATGTCTCCATGTTTAATTTTTCTTAGATAAAATTTTCTCAAATTGGAGAACTCTATAGTGTTTATATATAACTAGCAAGATACTCATGCATTCGCACGGGACGACATTTTTATGCTGCATGATTAAGAATACAAATTTTGCTTGTGCATTCGTATGGTTAAAAACACACATGTTACCATACATTTATATTGTTAAGTGTTAGAGATGAAGTTGAAGATTGAGAGAGAAAAAGCAGAAAGAAAATGTGTGCAGAAAAGTAAAGAAAGGAACTGAATAATGCTTTTATTCTTAGAAAGTGAAAGTTGGTAATTAACAACCAACTTATAATGAGAGTTGCCATTTATAGAGTTAGTTAGCCTAAAGGCCCATTAACTACTAAAGCCCAATAACTACTCCCAGCTCTTGAATTACAAATTCTTATTTACTCCTCCTTAATTCAAGCTAGTTAAACTAACAACTCCTAATTCTCTTCTTTGTTTCTCGAAAACATCCTTCTTCAATGCTTTGGTTAGAGCATCAGCAAGTTGCTCCTATGATCTGCAGTGTTCCAGCTTCAAATTTCCTTTATCTACTTGAGATCTTCGAAAATGAAACTTTATTTTTATGTGCTTGCTTCTTCCATGAGCTATGGGTTTCTTGGCCAAGTTGATAGTTGACTTGTAATCTACATAGAGTAGCATGTATTCTGGAGAGTGCATTCCCAGTTCCTTGAGCAAAGAGAACAACCATAAAGATCGACACCCACCCAAGCAGGCTGCAATTTACTCTGCCTCGCATAATGAGAGAGCTAAAACTTCTTTGAGCTGCGACTGATAGAGGCTTCATCAAGCTTGAAAACATAACCAGTGGTGCTTTTTCTACCATCTTTGTCACCACACCAATCTACATTTGTATAGCCAATCATGGTTGTTATCCCTATGTTGTCTTTGGTTGGAAAGAACACTCCATAATCTAGGCTCCCCTTCAAGTATTTGAGCACTCTTTTTGCTGCCATCATATGTGAGTGCTTAAGATTCTCCATGTACGTGCTAACCACTCCAACACCATAGGTAATACCTGGTCTTTAATTGCAGATATACCTAAGTGACCTTATCATTTGCCTATAGAGTGTAGAGTCTACTGCTTCATCTCCCTCATTTTCTCTGCATAGGGGATTTCCAGTCTCAACTAGTGTAGGTGATGAATTACAATCAATCATGTTGAATCTCCTAAGCACATCAGGTGTGTACTTCCTCTTGTGCATAAGTATACCTTTGATTATCTTCATAAACTCAATTCTTAAGAAGTATGAGAGTGTCCCTAAATCAGACATTTCAAACTCTTTTTTCAGTTTCCTTTTTATACTTTATACTTCTTCAAGTTTTCCTCCAGTTATCAAGAGGTCATCTACATACAAGCATATTATCATGGTTGCTTCGATATGTGTGCCTTTGATATAAATCCCATTCTCACTAGTGTACTCGAGGAGTCCTTGCTTAACAAAGAAGTTGCAATTTCTCTTATTACATACTCTGGGTGTTTGTTTTAGCCCATAAAGTGCTTTGTGCAGTTTGTACACCTTCTGCTCATGACCTAATACCTTAAAGCCAAGAGGTTGTGTTACAAAAACTTCTTTGTCAAGTGGACCATTCAGAAAAGCAGATTTCACATCCATCTGGCATAGGATCCAATCTCTTGAGCTTGTTATTGCTATAACTAGCCTCACAGTCTTCCTTCTTGCTACTGGTGCAAATACCTCATCAAAATCTATCCCTGGTTTTTGCAAGAAGCCTTTTGCTACTAATATGGCTTTATACTTGGCCATAGTTTCATCTGGTTTCAACTTCACTTTGTAAACCCATTTTACTGAAATGGCTTTCTTTCCTCCTAGAAGAGTTGTGAGTTTCCATGTACCATTCTTCTCAATGGAGTTAATTTCTTCCTTCATAGCCTCAATCCAACACTCTTTTCTAATTGCTTGCTCGAATGTTATAGGTTCAATTTATGCCAACAGGGCCATGTGGACAAGATCACCTTCAGAAGTGATTGATGTGTCTGAGAATACCCCATAGTCTCTCAATTTGGTTGGCCTTTGTCTTTGTCTCTGAGGTCTTTCAGTGGCAACTGTATTACCTTCATTCCTTGTAACTTCTTATGGTGTTCTACTAAAGAACTCAATATCAATCTGACTTGCCTTGTGTGAACCTTCTTGGTTTGAATTCCATTCCCAAGACTTAGTTTCATCAAACTTGAGATCTCTGCTGTATAAGATGGAATCAGTCACTGGATCATATAGCTTGTATACCCCTGTTGAATGATATCCTAGGAAGATTAACTTTTCTCCTTTGGCATCCATCTTTTTTCTCTTATTATCTGGTATGTGTCTATAGCATATTGATCCAAATACTCTGAAATGTTTCACACTTGGTTTGAGTCCTGACCATGCCTTTTCTAGTGTCATTCCTTTTAGCCTCTTTGTAGGACTCCTATTAGCAATGTAAGCTGCATTGGCCAAAACTTCCCCCCAGAATTTCTTGGGAAGTTTCTTAGTTCTCATCATGCTCGTGGCCATATTTAGGATAGTCTTGTTAACCCTTTCTGCAGTTCCATTGTGTTGAGGAGTGTATGGTGAGATGATGTCATGAGTGATGCCTTCTTTTTCACAAAAGTCATGAAACTCATTAGAAACATACTTCCCTCCACCATCACTTCTCAGCAGCTTCAATTGATTACCATATTGCTTTTCCACAAGTGCTTTGAAGCTCTTAAATTTGTTGAGAACTCCACTCTTCTTCTCTAGTAGATAAATCCATAACTTTTTGGTGTAATCATCTTTGAAAGTCAAGAAATACTTGTTTCCCCCTAATGATTGAACCTCCAAAGGCCCACACACATCAGTATATACAACTTCCAATGGTCTTGTTGTTCTTGATTGTATTTGTGAGCTGAAAGAGTTCCTAGATTGCTTGCTGGTAAGACAATCTTCACATGTTTCAGTTTGTATGTAGATGTTAGGGAGTCCACTCACCATTCCACCCTTACTCAACAGTTTTAAGCTTTTGAAATTGATGTGCCCAAACCTTTTATGTCAAGTTCATGTTTCATCTGCTATGGATTCTAAGCACTCATGATCCTCAAGCTGAATTCCAATCTTAAAGGTCCTATTGGTTAAGAGTGGGGCCTTCAAGATTAGACTCCTATTCTTATTGAAGATCTTCAACATTATGTCTTCCATCCTCATGTTATATCCCTTCTCGAGCAATTGACCAAGGCTTATAAGATTGTTCTTAATTTTTTACACATATAAGACATTTGAGATGTATGAGACAATGCCATCTTTCTTCTTGATCATTATCTTTCCAATTCCCTCTGCAGTGATAAAGCTATTATGTGCAAATTTTACCTTAGTCCTCACAGAATCATCAAGGGTCAGAAACCACTCCTTGTGTCCTATCATATGGTTTGAGCATCCAGTATCCAAGTACCAATTGTCTGTAGGAAGTTGTTGATCACTTTTCCCAGTGATCATCAACAATGCTTCATCTGAATCACTTCCTTCTAAGCCTGAAATATCTCTCTCTGCCATCAGTAGGACTTCTTCATCAGAATCCTCATCTTTGGCTAATCTGGATTCAACATCCTTGCATCTCCTCTTACGTTTGCACTCTGATGCAAAGTGTCCCCAATTCCTACAAATGAAACACTGGATGTTGCTCTTATCTTTCTTCTTCTTTCCACTGTTTAGGTTGTTAGGCTTCTTGATGCATCCTTTTCAGATTCAGAGTTTTGGTTTGAGTCAGTTTTGTTGAGTCCCTGGCCATACAGACTAGAGTTTTCACCCTCATGTCTCTTATCAATCTGCCATCTTCCACCATCTCTTCTTGATTTTTTATTGTGTCATGAGTTTCTCTTCTTAAATTGGACACTGAGTGCCTGTTGTGATTGCCTATCATTTAATCTTTCTAGGAATGTTCATGAGCCTCCAAAGAACCTTGCAACTCATCAATCTTGAAATGTTCAAGATCTTTTGATTCCTCAATTGCTACAACTACATGATCAAACTTAACTGAAAGAGTTCTAAGTATTTTTTCAACTATACCTTGTTCAGATATTTGCTCCCTGCAGCTCCTCATTAGATTGACTAGGCTTCGAATTCTGGTAAAGTACTCAGATACCTTCTCTTGCTCCTCCATCTGGAGCAGATCATATTGTCTTCTCATCATCTGCAACCTAACCTTCTTTACTTTCACATCACCTGCATAGCACTTTTCCAGAATATCCCAAGCCTCTTTGGAAGATGATGCATCTGAAATTTTTTCGAAGTTTGAGTGATCCACACATTGGTGTATTATAAAGATTGCTTTACAATCTTTTTTATTGGCATCTCTAAACTTCAATCTGCCATCTTCGGTTGGATTCTCATCATCAAGTGGTTGAATCCCAACTTCTACTACTTCAAGACACTCTTGAAATCTGAAAATTGTCTTCATCTGAATGCTCCAATGATCATAGTTCTTCCCATTAAGTATAGGAAGATTCATTGCAAATTCATTCGAGGTTGTCATCTCCTCCTTTCAATTTTTAATTCCACCTATGTTCTTGCTCGAATGGTCTTCAACCATGAGCTTCACTTCTTGAAGCTTCTTGTGTCGTTCTTGACACCATCACAAGTTGCTTGACCGTTTCTAGCTCCTGATACCACAGTTAGAGATGAAGTTGAAGATTGAGAGAGAGAAAGTAGAAACAAAACGTGTGTAGAAAAGTAAATAAAGGAAATGAATAATGTTTCTATTCTTAGAAAGCAAAAGTTGGTAATTAACAACCAACTAACAATGAGAGTTGCCATTTATATAGTTAGTTATCCTAAAGGGTCATTAACTACTAAAGCCCAATAAGTACTCTGAGCTCTTGAATTAAAAATTCTTCTTCATTAAGAACATATATGTTATCTGTGTATTTGCATGGTTAAAAACGTACATACTACTCATATATTTGTATTGTTAAGAACACGCATGTTACTTGTGTAAATGAATAATGATCTAAACCTCTTCAAACACATAAGGAAAATAAAAGACAATTTCAAATTTTATTTTTCTAATGAAAATAGGGAAACCGAAATGTGATATTATGTGATTTTTTAAAATAAATATTTAAAAAGTTGTAAAAAATGAAATGATTTTTTCAAGTTCGAATTTGAATTTTTTTAATACAGTGAAATCATAATTTTGATGAATAAATTATTAATTGGTCATATAGTTAGTTGGATGATGATATATTATTAGTTATTTGGAATTGGTTAGGTGTCTACACTTGAATTAATAATTAGTAAGGTGATAAAGTTGTAAAAACGGATATGCTTGGTCTGATTGAGTTATTGATGAATTAGATGCCCATATTGTTATTGTTACTATCTATTTATTTACATTGAAATTACACTGGTGATTTCTTCTATCAAATCCATTTCATTGGTTCTATCATTTTTTAGGTTATGATGATAGTAATGAATCTTTTATTTTGAAGGTTAAAAAAGTTGAAAACCATGTTTGAACTCTTGATATTTTTAAAATTATAAATTATATGGTCAATAATAACAATAACAATGAGGTGGTCATTCCACAATGACACCTCAACTTTAGTATGATTTTAAACATTTAAGAAAAGGTAGTACCAAAAAATATATTTAAGCAAAACCCAAAACATAAATCAAGGAAAAGGACGAAACTTTAACTGTGAGGTACGTTGAAAAAATTTAAAAGAAAGATGAAACACTAAATATGAGGTGGACATTTGCACGTCATTCAAAACAAAAATAGATATAGTGTAAAAGTATATGCAAGTGATAAAAATGTAAAATTTTAGCCAAAGATGGTACACAAAAAGTACATAAAAAATATCATATAACTTAAGAGGAAACCTTTGCTACAAAAAACAAAAGTTTGAATTATAGTCTACCTTTTTTCAAAATGAAAACCAAACCCGAATAGTAAGATGATAGCATAGTGTTGCAATGATGAACATTGCAAATGAGTTTTGCAGAGGTGATGAATGCCGACAGATATTCATGTTTACATGTGTATTTGATGGACAAAAAAGCAAACAGAGAGAAACGAAAAGTGGAGATAACAAAGGGTAGGTGAAACCAAGTGTTGGAGAAGGAAGAGTTTAATGATAATAAAAATGTATTTGGTAGTAATAAATAATTAAAATGTTGAAAATGGATTTGGGGATAATGAATGGTGTTGTTAGAAAGCAAATGAAAAATGTGTTTAGAAAGTAGAAGGTGAGATGATGACATGTGAATGAGATATGTGACTAAGGAATATTAAAATTGTGGTTAGAAAGCAAATGATTAGATGATGGCACGTGAATATAATATGTGAGGAAAGAAAATCAATGGTCGAAGATGTATAGAAAATGAGAGTGTGTGGGCTCATCATAAGAATAAGGGGATGTTTTGGAGGAAAAAAGTAAATGAGAGCATGACATGTGTCCAAGAGATATAGTGTTAGGACTTTTTTCATATCTAGTTAATAAATAAATTGTTTGGGCGGGTAAGATAACAAAAGTGAATATTCTATAAATTTGACATGTGTTATTCATGAGGTTCTCTTGATAAATTTATAATGGTATATGTAACGTCCCGAAAATTACTCCAACAATGTTGCCTAAAAATGGGTACTTTTTTTTTTTGTTATAATGTAAAACTCTTCATTTACATTTAATTCCTTTTCGGGACATCACATTTAGTAACCTAAAATGCAGAAAAGACAACAATAATTCGTGGAATGATCCTTTATTGAAATAACTGAAAACATATACAAAGGCAAAGCGAAATACATCTTAATCCAAACTGAAATATATACAATACTCTAGTTTATTCAGAACATTATAAGTACCCTACACGGATACTCGCCTCAAGGGCAACTAGAAATAGAAATGACCACTAGCGACTAGCTCCGAGGTTAGCGGGTGTACTAGAACACTCTTTGGGGTCCTCCTCCGTCTCAGAATCGGAAGAGAGTTCCACCACCTCAATGGAGTCCTCTATACATACCAAATCCACACAGTCATCCTCTTCGGCTTCTCGCTCCTCTTTTGGGTTGTTGGACGAACTCTGTGACTTTCTTCCCACTCCCGCCTCTGCCTGAAGATCGGGCGGCATTGGTATAGCAGCTCTATTCCCCGGTGGGGAACTGGGAACATCATCCCTACTCCGTCTCCGAGCAGATGGTCCAACATCAGTGGGTCCGTGAGGGATCACAGACTGAATGGATGACGCAGTAGGCGCAAATCTCCGAGCATGCAAGGTGAATGAAGCCTCCAAGTTTGCATACTGAGAAGGGAAGCACACCGTAGAGTTGTCATAAACCATCTCTTGCTCTAAGGCACAAGGACATGTGTAGGTATATCTATGTCCATCACTACTCCATGTCCCCTTCTGGGACATCGAGAATCTGTAGCTCTGAATCCTCGCTGTACGGTCCATCTGAATGAGAATGCGAACCAAGAACAAGCAGAAAGAAAAGAAAAGAAGAGAGAGTAAGACATCTAATGAATATAATTCATTGACGGTGTGGAATTACACGGAATATCACATCCCGACAGACACACATAATATACACAATATAGATCACGAACATAATGCACAATGATGAATGCAGTCATAACTCGGATCCCGGGGTTTAATATCCACGATCTCAATGCAGGAATGTTATGCTTATTTCATCCATCCTTACACCAATATCCTCCCAATTTACTATTCGGAAATAACCAAGAGTACAGGTCTCATAACAAGCCGATTTGATCGCACAAAAAATTATTCCTCGCAAGGATATATATATATGATCGATCGGTTCTGAAGAACGGTCCATTTCAGGACGGTGTCGTCAGAGATCGTCTAGTTTGTGTTGTGAGAACTGTCTGATCCAACACAATACCTCATCCAGGAATACATGGGACTCATCTCACCTAGACTCTCCCTAAAGACTTTGCTGACGAATCATCGCCATCACCGTCCCTCTCAACATCGCGGAACTCGTTCGTCTCCCATAAATTTCCTCTACACTACTTCGTTATTTATAATGAATATGCACACTATCTGAAGTTAGTCGATTAAATATTTTAATTAGTCTTTTAAAATGATCGATCCATCCTAAGACATCTCCCAAATGAATGCTTCTTGTGGGATCCAATCTTACGTTATCATGTAATATAGGAATAACATCCCTACCACTACGAACCATCACTGAATTACCTTGGACGACCACATGGTCAAGCCTCTTACGGTCAGACGACCTCGCTGTGTGGTATCATGTGATTCTTTTTAGGCATAGCCTAGCTCATGACATCCTCGTCGGAATCCTTGTCCACATAAGGCGCAAGAACCAAAAGTAACAGTATAAGTTTGTTGATTTGGGCACCGGATTCAATCCTCTGAGCCATGGTTTTTCCCAAGTTTAAATACACTTCACGACCAAGCTAGGGCTATTGGCTAAGCAATAAATCAATCAAAAACAGTCACAATTTATGTTTGCCTTTCACCCAAGCGAGAGACTGTCGCTCAATTGACCAATTCATCAAAACATACTCAATTTCCTGCATGATTCTCGCTCGAGCGAGGGGACTGTCGCTCAAGCTAAAAATCCACCAAAAACTGGCCAAAATACGTGTCTGGTCCTCGCCCGGGCGAGGTACGGACACTCGAGCGCTAAACACTACCCAGAACAAGCCAAGCTCACTGCCTGGACCTCGCCTAGGCGAGAACCGCTTGCCCAAGAGAGGCTGGCTCGCCCAGGCAAGGGGTGGCTCGCCTAGGCGCCAACTGGGGGCCTAACTCATTGTTTCTTCCTCGCTCTTTTGGGCGACCGGATCAAAAATCTCCAATATTTTCGATTCCTAGTATTTTAGTTTCTCGAGTGGTGTTCCTTCACGGATAACAACCACGAGACTTGATGTTTTATACTATCTTAGGGGCATTTAGCCTAAAGAAACATCGTACTTAATCCAGACACGAAATCATTTGGTTAAGTATGAGTTTCTAACAAAACAGAAATAACTCCCAACTTTTGAGATAGTTGGGAGATCCGGCTGTCATATTCAGGCACCACTATGTCACGATGTATTCTCTCTCACCTTGGGTTGTAGCGTGGTTGATTCCCTTTCCGTGAGTGGATCGGTTGCCCGACTTCGAATGCCTCGAAACTAACACGAAACACAAATTAATGATTCGCGAGTTAAATCGCTTTCCTACTAACTCTAAGATAAAAACATCATTTTAATCCATTCTAAGAACATCTGAGACTTTCATCCATCTGGTCCAAGATTCATAATCCTGAACCATCCTTTATCCTTGAAAACCTCATTCCCGATCCCTATCGTGTTCATGATCATTTCAACACCTTCTCACAAGGATTGATCTCATGATCAAAACGACATTTCGATTTAAAATATTTCTTTGATTTTAAAAGCATCATCTTTCATCAACATAAATAACATGCATATATTCAAAACACTAAAACAGCCCCATGAACAAGAAGATTTCATGGTTTCCAAAACAACAATTTCTAGATTCACGAAAACTCATTTTTCGCATTCTTGCGTATAACAAGAGATAGGAAGGTTTTTTAGAAAATTTTGACGGTTGAAAATGTTCGTAACATACACATAAACATCATACTCGAATATCGAAAACAATGAACGACTAGATTTTCTAAAAGATTAAGAACAAAAGAGATGAGGTTTACCTTGAAGTTCTTGAGAAAATACAAAGGAAGAAGAATGAAATGCAATGTAAAGCCAAAGGTTTCTCTACCTTGAATGAACTCTTTAAGTAGAGTAATTTAGATTAGGGGGTGCAAGCCAAGGGTTTTAAAGGGCTTTATGGCTCTTTTAAGTGGAATAAATCAGAGTTGGGGGAATTGAATCTAATTTATGGAGGCAAACCAAGGGTTTCCAAGATTAGTGGTGCAATGGGTAAGTTAAGGGTTTACAGAATTTAGTGTAAAGATGAGTATTTTCGCTTGCTTGCCACGCAAGTTTCACTCGGGAAAATGATGTGACTTTTTCGACGAAACATTCATGATGAGACCATGCCCAAGTATTGTCGGCTAATACTTGGTTGGATATTAAAATCTTCCGATTACGGTCAGAATTTCGAAATGCCGAATTCGGAGTGGAAAAATATTTAGAAATGTGTTTTGGATAAACTTGATGTCTATCATGACTCGAAATAATATTTTGAAGTCAAAAGCGCAATCAGAATTCGATTCCGAGCTACGGAACTTAAAAACACATTTTTGGGCCGAATTCAGACGAATTTGGGCATGACAGCAGTCCAAAAACTTTTCATCACAGAAAATTACAAAAATTTACCACAAGATTGGAATTCACAAAACAAGACTAGCACTCAACTACAGTTTAGCCTAATTCATTAACAATTTATTTCTAAAATTATTTTTTGTTAAAAATAAATAATTAATAAAATATATGAAATTTTCATGATGTTATAGTATATGTGTTATTTACTAGCTATAATTAATGTTTTGGTAACTTCCTAATATATTTTATTTCCTTACACTCACATTAGCATATTAATATATTTCTATATCTTCTCTTCCTAAACCTTTTTACACACTTAAAATAAATAGAGAAAAAAACTATATTCATTAAAATAAATATAATTAGATTCTAAAGAAAAAAATACAAATAAAATTTACATATAATTTTAAATCCATATAAGTTAAACAAATAATTCTCATAATAAAATCATTTCATATTTATATAATAAATTAAGTTCAGTCTATTTTTTATTCTAAGTTAAAGTTAATACAATATTTAAAGAAAGTAAAAATTAGGTAATCATAAAAACAATGATATCCTCATGATAGCAATGACACCATAATGACAAGCAAATTTTCAAAATATATAAAATTATACATAGGAAATTAAAATTTACAATACAAAACCTGTCATATAATATAGAACAGTTCATTCACATATGCACAACTTAAGAGTCATGGCTTAAAATTAATTCAACTATCTAGGGAGGACAATTGGTTTGAATGAATATAGTAATGGATTTATTTTGTTGCTTCATTCTTTAATCTAGATTTATTCTATACTTAATGCTAATATTATACTTATACTAATATTTGTTGGGTCTGCTACTCGCAGGTTCTTGGTCACCTAATGGATATGTGGGTATCTACAAATTAAAAAATATTAAAAATAATTTCAAGTAATTTATACAATTGTGTATTTGTCTCATACAATCTTATATGTTATTTAGTCAATCAACCAGAGAAAAATTATAAAACCTTTAAAATTTTAAACACGATATAAATTAACTATTAAACACAACTCATTTTACTCAAAGAAACCTAAAAACAACTTGAACATTAGGATGAAAGATTTATTTAGTAAAAACTCTTCATTCAAAATAACATTACATCATACATATGAATTAACAACATAACATTACTACTACTTAACAATTTAACATCACAATTCAACAACATAACACAACATTGCTGCTTAACAGTATAACATCGCAATTATGAATTAATATAAAATTACAATTATGAATTAACAATATAATATTATAATTATGATTAACATGATATTACAATTATGAATTAACACTATAACATTACGATTATAATTAAGTACATAATATTACAAATTATGTTATATATAGCAGGTCCTGATAGCGGCTCCTGATACTCGTTGATCTGGGTACCTCATTACTCGTACCTAAACTCATTCAACAGCGGGTCTCAAAATCTCAGGTCTAAATTACGAACAGGATAAAAAATACAAACTCAAACTCAACCCTTTACGAATATTAATTGCGGGTATCCAGAGGTCTAGGTACCAATTCACATCCCTACTCTAGAATTTTAGAAATGTAGAAAAAAAATTTCCTTACAGTGTTGTCCTTCAAGATTTCGAAGTCAAATTTATAATATAGATGCTCATGATATAAAAAACAAAATGTATTTTCATAAATATGGAATTAATAATTGTTAAATTTTTAACATTTGCAACAACAAAAATTTTGATTTTAATTTTGAAATGAAGATTTGAATATAGTGATAACATATTACATTTTTTAATAATTTTTAAATTATTTTTTATTTGACATTTTATGAAAATTTTAAACATTTTTCAAAAAATTTAATATATATGTCACGTACATATTAGATTTTTCTCTCTTAAAGTGCTATTTTTAACATTTCATTTCAAAATTATAGCATAGGTGTTGATGATTATATCAGAACCTAAAGTTTATTTTGTCAGGAAGGGAGATAACAGGAGGAACGTGTCCACTTGTCCGCTATTTATAATTTTAAAGGATTAAATTTTCATTTGTTTTTCGGGGCTGAATATATCCTCATGCTTTTGTTTTTTTCGAGAGCACTTAGGAGTTAGGACATTTACTCTTTAAAAATAGAATTAAGACAAAATAACATTTCATGAATAATAGATTTTATAAGGTTAGTAAATAATTCATTATTCACATATAAATAATTATTCACTATTAAATAAAAGTAATATAGATGAAATATGAATGATATATAAGATAATAATAAGTTATGTGACAATAACAACTTACTATTAGTTTTACACAAGATAAGTTTTATCCATACCCGCTTATGGGGTTTTATGTGGGTAACTGCTAGTAGATCTGTCAAAACGGGCTATTCAGATGGATTTGAGCTAGCTCACTTTTGGTTCGGGCTAAAGCGAGTTGGATTAAAAAATTCGATTAGATTTTATGTTGCCTAAATTGTATCCAAACCTGCTAAAGAAGGCTCAAGGTTATGTTTGACTAACACAAATAAGAATAAAAGCTAAATTTTTAATACAAAATGGAAAATAAAAAAATAATTTTGCTAAAATACTTTATTATGTTAAGGAGCAATTTTGTTAAGGTATTTTTCCTCACTTTGTCGTGTAGTGTTTGCTTTCATTTTATTGTATAGTATTTGCTCTCACATATTTTGTCGTGCACTATTTGCTTTCACCTTCATATTTTATATTGTTGTATTCACTATTATTTGCTTTTTCTCATTTTTGTTGTAAGTTTAAAATTCATGTAAAAATAACACTAAGAATTAGGCTTGATATCTTGTTGTTACATAGACCGAAAATGTCATATTACCAAAAGACAAACAAATTGTAGAGATGAAGATGAGTTTTTGGTGAAGGCAAAGGTGCTCGTTGCTTGAGTGAGTGGTGAATATTGAATAATGTGAGAAGGATTAGTAGATAAGAAAACATATGGTTGGTCAAAGAGAATATCGAGATTTTTATTCATATATCAAATCTTTCGTAATGACCCAAATTTATTATGGTCCAGTGAGATCGGGCTAAAACGTATGGTTTAAGAAATTTTTTTGAAATTTAATACCTAAGTCCTATACCTTTTCAGGTTTTGGTGGGTTAGCTAAGTATACCAAGCCCATTTTGACAAGTCTATCTATTGGTAGAACAGGTACCGACCGATATATGTTATGTGCTTTAAAAATTGGAATTTTTTCTAAGAGGGTTACTTTTTGGAAAGACAATGAAAACAACATTATTTAAATGAGTGTGTAATGTGCACCACCAAATAAAATCATACAAATTTAAAAATTCAAGTTCAACAAGATACTTCAAGTAGTTCCTTACATTGTGGGTACACACAAACAAGTATCATTATATTTGTGCTTGATTGTATATAGTGTAGGTACTTTAAAAAACTTGTTCTTAGAATTCGTGGGTACTCATTTGTAACAGCTCATATACCTGTACATATTTTATCTATCGATACTCATGCGCCTGAGTTTTTTGTCATCCTTAAGAATATACCGAACCTATCCAAAAATACTCTAAAATTAAAATGTTAATGTTACTCATTTTAAATTATAATATAGAAAACTTTAAAACTAAATATAAAGTAAAATTGAAACTAAATTCTATAATGCTAAGATAAAAATTTATTAACATTAAGAAATAAAAATAATAATTTATTAATGATATAATGGTGTAAAAATAAAATTACCATTCTTTTATTCATTTACTATCATTCAATAGGTTGCCAATGGGTGAAGCATAGATTGTGACAACATCACCAATTTAGTTTTATTTGTACTAACTATATTATTTTATTTTATGCGCAAAGAATAAATCATTTTTAAAATGTGTGATTCTCTCTTTTAATAAATGTCAAGTCTAAAATTAAATTTTGATCTTTTGATTGTTATTGAAACGTAACGATGTTTTATATTACCAATATTTTTATATAAAAATAGTTGATTGATATTATTTATATTAATAGTAAAAAAAGTGTATATATACAAAATACAATTTAACGATTTTCACTACGATCCACCAAAACCATTGCATGGTTTAAGCGCTAACAACGCTTTCCCAGCCACCACAGAGCTTCTCACTTTTCTACGCATAGTTATTCTCTTTCTCATTTTTGTTCTTATCCCTCTTTTTCCTCATTAACCATTCTCCCTCATGCCATGCATTCATTCAGCAACCAAAAAAACCATAACGAACCCGGTTCAGCTCCACCTCCTCGAACCGACCGGTCCAACTCATCCCTATCATCAGAGTTACACCACCACCACCACCACCACTACATGCTGCCGGCAAAACCTCCCTCCTTCCGATCCCTCTCCTCATGTAGCCGCAGCACCCGCGGCACCACCCCCTCCTCCTCCTCCTCCTCCCAGCAGGTGCAGCGTTCCGTTTCCGCCAGGTTCAATCGACAGAACACTACACGCGGTGAGGTTGTGCTCAATGATGTAGTTGGGAATGGGATATCTGGGATATTGTATAAATGGGTTAATTATGGACGAGGGTGGCGCCCACGGTGGTTTATTCTGCACGACGGTGTTCTTTCTTATTATAAGATTCATGGACCTGATAAGATTGTGCTTAACCGTGAAGTTGAAAATGGGTTCAAGGTTATCGGAGAAGAGTCTCGCCGCCGTATCGCTGGCCAACGTCATGTTCTTTCCCGTCACTGTAAACCCGTCAGCGAAATCCACCTCATGGTATTTCTCTTCAACAATTCTCATCCCTATTATTAATTTTAATTTAGGAGCATAATATTCATATGTCAAATATACACAGCTTATAACGTGAAATTTGAATAATGCATGATGTAATTATAGTATAAAAAATGCTTACGACATTAATAGGTATACATCTTTTTTCTTCCTTTTAACGTATTGCTATTGTTAAGTTAGTGGTGCAAGCAATTATGTTTCTTGCATAAATTATATGTTTGATTAATGGGTTATGCTTGAAGGTTTTTGATGGCGTTAAAATATTATAAAGCAATGAAATAAAGATATTACCTAATATCACTCCATGAATTGATAAAAAGTTTTATGAGTGATTTGGTTTATGCTTATACTTCTTGGGTGAAAGGGAGTGCTAATGTAATATATGTTTTATTGTCGAGTGCTTACCATGTATTAAGAGTAACGTTATGTATAACTATTTTGAATGGTTAATATTGATGTCTTACATTTGGAAGAAAAAAAAAAGTAGTTATATGCTCATAACATTATTATGAGCTGGATCTTCTCTTGTAGTCCAGTACTTGAGAGGATTTCAATTGCATCATTATTATTATTATAATTATATAATTTCAATAACATTATAATACTATTTACATGAGGTGTGAGCATATATATGTTATGTAGTTACTTAATTAAAAAAAAGTAAATCATGACATAACACCTAAAAGTGGAGACACGTGTCTTATAGTGAATGAAATTCATGTGACTTGAGGTGTTGGTTAGTTGGGATGACGATCACCTGTCTCATTTTATGTGTGATATTGTATCCACATCTAATAGAAAATTACTACATACTTAAAAAGAAAAAACATAAAAGCAAAATATAACTTTTTTATATTAGTTGATGAAATTTAATTAGTTTGAAACATAACACCAATAATATTTGGGGAGAGAGAATGTTGGTTAGGCTTGCAGCGGTTTTATTTAACTATTTAATATTTTGAAAAACAGAATGCTTGATAAAATCATTATACATGTGATTACACCTAGGGATGGGACCCACTGTCTTATGGTGGGGTGAGATTCACGTAACTTGAGGCGTTCACTCGCCACAATCTAAGACACATTTGTTTAATTACTTAATATTTTAAAGGAATGCATGACAAAATGATACATTATATCATACTCGGGGATAGACCCAAGTGTCAAAGAGTAAGGATATTCGGTATAAGATTGTTATAAAAATAAAAGCAAAATCAACATGATGTAAGACTTTTATCGTTTTACTTATAATGAGATAACATTTAATCTTAAAAGTAAAATAAAAAGATGAACTATCATCACATGTATTGAAGATGATCCTTGTTAGATGAGATTAGTCTGACTTAAAATTTGACTCGTCATGATTGCATATGTATTTATTTAATTACTTAAAGTTTCAAGAAAGAAATACATGATAATATCATCATAGTACATGGTATGATTTGTTATCATACTCATAAATGTACCCACATATCCTGAAATAGAGTTACATTCATGTAACTTGTAATATGATGTTACCTCGATCCACCTTTAACAGTTACTTAGTATTTTGAAGGGGGGAAACAAGTAATTCATGCTAAAATCATGGTACATCCCATCTCATTCATAAACAACAGTAAGTGTCTCACACTATTGCCCCACCTATTATTTTAATTTTTAAACATATATTATACATTCCTAATATTTGATAATATTACTTGCATTAGACATTATTTTTGTCCCCAAGTTTTGATTTAGTTTGATTGTTGTGATGATGTTGTACAAGTTATAATAATAAGGTTCGAGTACATTTACTACTCATATCAGTAATTAACATTTTTTATCAACATAAAATCTTATATTTTTAATGCTAAGTTGTTTGGTTTCTCACTAACATGGATTAATCATGAATATTATTGTTCCATGCAAATCTTGGTAGGTTTGTTCCATAAGACAGAACAAGACAGATGAGAAGAGATTTTCCATATATACAGGCACAAAGAAGAGGCTGCATTTGAGGGCAGAGAGTGGAGAGGACAGGACAACATGGTTGGGGGCAATGTTAGCGGTAAAGGACATGTATCCTCGTTTACCCAATGCTGAGATTATGGCTCCTGTCGTATCTGTCGTTATTTCAACTGACAAGTTGAAACAACGACTTTTACAAGAGGGTTTGAATGAGACAGCTATTAAGGAAAGTGAAGATATAATGAGAGCTGAACTCTCTACATTGCATAAGTATATTGTTGCCCTCAAACAGAAGCAATTTATGCTAATTGATGCACTGCGCCATTTGGAGGTACCTACTTCACTATGACATGTCTTAGGGGAGAGTTAGTGGATTTAAATTTTGGACCACATTAAGTAATGTTACTATAATATTGCGGTTGTGGTAATAGTTGTAATTATATCACACTGCAATTTCAGCGTGACACTGCAGTTTATGGACAAATTTAAGCTATTTTTTTGAAATTGTTGTGCTTCATTATATCAACTTATTAAATTTGTTTAAATCAACTGTATATTCCAGACGGATAAGGTTGACTTGGAGAACACAGTTGTTGAAGACCAAATTCAGTCGAAGGAAGAAGGGGATTCCTTTCTATCAACACATGAAAAATATAGTGCAGGTAAGTGGAAATTATATATGAAAATTGGGTGAGGGATATTTCTCTCTATCTGGCTGTCCTTATTTAATTTAGCAGGAATGTTGATGTACACAGTTTTATCCTCCTTGCTTGCGAAGTAATGAGAGTCTCGTACACTCGGTCTTACTTTAGTAATATACATTAATCTTGATATTATAAATTTAAAACATGATATTTGTACTGAAGTGGTGATATGATTTGCCTATTTTGGGGTGATCATTTTTGGTTTTCATTAATGGATGTGATTTTGTACCCTCAAATTAGAACTCATGTTCTTGGACTGAAAAATAAGATTATATATCATTTTTACATATATTGTTTTCTAGCATTGTAGCAAGCTATTTTTACTTATTTAATCTTTACTGTTTATTATACAATCAAATTATTCTTACTATTTTCACTTATGACAGATGGAAGTGCTACAGACTCTTCTGATGAGCATGATAGGCATGACCATTCTGATGATGAAGATGCATTCTTTGACACATCTGATATTCTTTCAACATGTTCATCTGACCACATGAGGTCCTGCCATGAATCTGAAATTGATGACACTAATCCAAATGGTATATGTGATTCAATTTCGGTCATCACGCCTGTCGGATCTTACTATCCGAATATTAAGAGAAGAAATAAGTTGCCTGACCCTGTTGAGAAAGAGAATGGAATCAGTCTTTGGTCAATAATAAAAGATAACATTGGGAAGGATCTTACAAAAGTGTGTCTTCCAGTTTACTTCAATGAGCCTCTCTCCTCATTGCAGAAATGTTGTGAAGATGTAGAGTACTCTTACATTCTAGACCAAGCTTATGAATGGGGTAAAAGGGTTAGTTTCTATTTTGCAAAACATTGCTACTTAATTGCATAATTTACTAAGAAAAATGTTATATCATCTAATCATTTAAGTCCCGTTTGGCACATTTGATAGGATAAAGCCTAATAAAACATATATAACATGTGAAATCTGTCGATTTTAAATCGGGAGAATGATTTGCATGAGAATAGTTTAGAGAACTGTTTTATAACTGTTTGATCCATGTCTCACATCCTTGGTACTAATTATGCACAGGGTAACAGTTTTATGAGGATGCTGCATGTAGCTGCATTTGCAGTTTCAGGGTATGCTAGCACTAGGGGTAGAAGTTGCAAACCATTTAATCCATTGTTGGGGGAGACGTATGAGGCAGATTATCCCGACAAAGGCATTCGGTTTATCTCAGAGAAGGTACAATTGTATATCATGTCAGGGACTAAAAATGTCACATTTAGATGTAGCCATACACATATCAATAATTTGGCATATTTTTCAATGTGTAAAGTGTTAGCGGTTGGAAATAAAATACTTACGATCTTCTTCTTGAGATAGGTCAGTCATCACCCGATGATTGTTGCATGCCATTGTGAGGGGAATGGCTGGAAATTTTGGGGTGACAGCAATTTAAAAAGTAAATTTTGGGGTCGTTCAATTCAGCTTGATCCGGTTGGTGTTTTGACTCTGGAATTTGATGATGGAGAAGTCTTTTATTGGAGTAAAGTATGGTTTTGCTTGACAATAGTTGTACTATTACCAATCTCTTCCAATATGCATTAAAATTAACTAACAGTTTTCTACCACCAGGTAACAACATCCATTTACAACCTCATTTTAGGGAAGCTCTACTGCGAGCATTATGGTACAATGCGGATAGAGGGGAACCGTGAGCATACATGCAAGATTAAGTTCAAGGAGCAGTCAATCATAGATAGAAACCCTCACCAGGTGCCCTTTTGTATATCTTATTGTGTACTAACTTTTTGTTTTTCCGATTCCCTTTTAGCATCAATGGATCAAAATGTGTTTTATTCTTTTGTACCACATTTGTGCCAAGCTAATTGTTGGTTTTCGACAAGAATCGCAGTTTAAGCTAGGCTGTTCTGTTTTGAACTGATGATTTCATGATCTCTACCCCTTCTCCATCTTATTACTTGTACTGCCCTCGGTTTTATTCCTAGTGGTTATACGACTTCAAGGAACCTTTGAAGTTTTGATGAAGCTATCACATTTGGGAATTTTGCAACAAACATTTAATTGAATTTTCTAAGGCACAGATCCTCAATTGCCACAATGCTGGAGAGAACATGAATTTAAATAGCAACCGCCTTTGGTCAATTAAATCCTTACTCAAGAAAGTACAGGATATAAATTCCACACAATTTTTGACCTCATTGTCGGATTATTTTCTTACGTTTTTTGTTCTTAAATGTAATGCACAAAAAGTTATAGCAGGCTCCAATGTTTGTTGCCATTGGTACAATTGAATCAGAAGGTTAATTAAATTTGCCAAGTAATTTCATTTTCAATTGACTTCATCAATGTCACAAATTACTTTGATTCCCTTACATCTAGCCTAGTTGTAGTCTTTTCAACATTTTAACTATCTTATTTAATAGAATGAATTGACAATAACAGTTTTAGTTAGATATATCATCTATGCAGACTTTATTTTTATTATACATTGCAGAAGATCTGAGCTTATGATATGAATTGCATGCTTTGTTCTGTTGCATAGGTCATAGAATCGACATATTATGTGACTTATGCTCTGTAGTTTAAGTTGTGCTGCAGATTCATGGCATAGTGGAAGATAAGAAAGGTAAAAATGTGGGAACCATATTTGGGAAATGGGATGAGAGCTTGCATTACGTAATCGGAGGGAATTCGGGTAAAGGAAAAGGGTCAAATGTGTCATCAAAACCAAATCTTCTATGGAAGCGAAGCCCTCCACCTGAGCACCAGACAAGATATAACCTTACACAGTTTGCTATCACACTAAATGAAATCACACCTGATCTCAAGGTAATTGTGTGTATAATGTTCAAAAATGCTAGAAGCCCATAATTGTTTGCTAGAACTGAAGACAAAATTATGTGTATACTTGTTGGCTGGTTTTAGCACTTCATTCCGTTGCAACAATTAGCATTGAATTTGTTCAAAATTCCAGGCAAAGGACTAAAATGTAAAATATTTTGGTTCTACCAAAAGAGTTGGAACTAGAAAGAACCGATTGGAACATTATTTTTGTTATGTTTTGTCATGTTTAACGTAGCAGTTGCTATCAGGATATTTTTTTAGTGGTCTTTTTTCATGCCTGCTTTTTCCTTTAACAAGATACTAGGCAATATAAAGTCTGAACCTTATGGTTAGTGTTGACATTTTGAGTTAACATACAGGAGAAGTTGCCACCAACCGATTCGAGGCTAAGACCTGATCAAAGGTGTCTGGAGAATGGAGAGTATGAAATGGCCAATGCTGAGAAGTTGCGGCTGGAACAAAGACAGCGACAGGTACGATTGATGCATCTGAAAATTCAATGTAATGAAATGCATTATGCTGATCAATTTAAAATTTTCTTTGTTCCTTAGTATTTATAGACTTTAATTTTCATGCAGGCGCGAAATATGCAAGAGAAGGGTTGGAAACCAAGGTGGTTTGCTAAGGATAAAGGTGACAACACTTACCACTATATTGGTGGATATTGGGAGACTAGGGATAAGGGGAATTGGGAATCTTGTCCTAACATTTTTGGCCAACACTCAACTGATAATGATCTTAACCCATCTCCATAAATTCTCAACTCTTTCACCAAGTCTCCTTCATCATATTCATGGTCATATTTATGATCATTACATGTTTAAGTATTGAAGAGATTTTGTTTATTATTGCCTGTAGTGTACATATGCATGTATAGGATACTTTGGTCAGTGGTTGTTCTCAACAACAAGGTAAATCACTTCTTCAAACTTGGCAAACAGAAACTTTTCTCGCTATCAAATGCTCAATTTAATTTTTTGACATTAACTGAACATGCACCCTTTTATGTTTATTCTGATGGTCCAGTGCTGCTTTAGACACGTTTACTCCAATTTGGTGTAACAAGTTTGGCTATGTTTTCAGCTTTGTTATGTATGGATTTTATTTCTTAAGTGAGC
This sequence comes from Lupinus angustifolius, assembly GCF_001865875.1. Taxonomy (NCBI): domain Eukaryota; kingdom Viridiplantae; phylum Streptophyta; class Magnoliopsida; order Fabales; family Fabaceae; genus Lupinus; species Lupinus angustifolius. The sequence continues at coordinate 11,309,346 of NC_032023.1, forward strand.
CCAGCATTACAAATAGGAAGATTCTTTTAAGAGAAAACTTGATTGACTGGAATCTTGTTTGCATTCTAAATTTATTCTCCTTATACAAACACCGATTAATTATATGAGTGTAATATCTATATATACTTAATGTAAAGATTTTATAGACAGTGTAAAAAATTTCGTACACCGTTAATACATATACTTAATTCTCATGTATTTGTAGAGAATCTTGAGATCTTCTAGAAATGCATTTAAAAACTACAGAGAATAATGGTCTTTATGACTAGGGGAGATATCTTCTGCCCAAGTGGGTGTGTTTGACAAGTTGATTGATTATATGTATGTTTTCTTTACAAAAATCATTTTTCGAAATATTGTTGAGTTAAACACAAAATATTGTCGTTTTGCGTTTCTTCTTCCTCCCCTAATTCTCTCTTCCATTGAACTCCACTTCTCTCGTACCATCTCAAACTTTCTAAAATGATAAGTAATTTTTGTAATTTCACTAAAACTTAAATGATATTAATGTAATTTACATGTTTGTGTTTTACCCGAAAATCGAACTCGGGTAAAACACAAACATGTACCTAATCGCAGTTGATTTTCCTTGTTAAATTTGGGTTAGATTCGAATTGGTATCCACAAGATTAGTTTTGATTGTGATCCTTAATTATAACTATGTGTTGTAACATGAAGCTCTTACCATAATTCACATTTTCACCATTTTCTTTGAAGTTGGTTGAAGTTAACCATGCTTATGGTATAAAGATTGAGTAATAATCTTTCTCAAAAATATCAAGGAAGAATTGAAGAAAATTATAAATGGAGTCATATGTCTTAGAAGTATAAAAATCTAATAGTACTCAAGTTGTTTCATTATTTAGTATTAGAAGGATATTTTGATATTTTACTTTTTGTCTAACTGGATATAGTTGCAAGTATGGTTATAAATGAGTTGAATAGAGTATAAGTTATACTATATCTTAAGCTATATATTTTATTACGTTAAATATTCAATTTCAATAAGAGATAATTATTGAAAGAGATAATAATATATTCTAAAAGGAATTAATTCTTTACTCTATACATTTGGTTATATAAAAATGTTAGTTGAATATTTAAAACTCAAGCTTAAATTGTTATAAAAGATATCACCCAATTTTTACTTGTTTTTTTAAAAGAACTAGTAATATACTAGTATGATTGGCACGTATCACTATGTATTGACACTTAAAAATGTATTTAATATTTATTGTTAAATGAAAGACTTAGGTTTTTAGTTAAATATAGTAATGTATTAATTTAAAAAAAACAATATAAATATTAAAGTTGTATGAGTTGGAACAAAAAATTCACATGTAAGCCAAAATGGTTACAATATAAATGCATAAAATAACTTTAAATTAGCTATTTGAAGTGATAAATTTTAACGACATGAACAACATTGTTCTCTATTGTTGTTGAATCTCAATAAGTCAAATTCTAGTTAATAATCATGTTCAAAATCTTTGTTTTATTTTTAGTATTGTATGTTTATTTTATAATTTTACTTATTTTTATTTTGTAGTTAGTGACTATTTTTTAATTAAATTGTCTTAATAAATTAAAATTTTGTATCTTATTTTAGATAAGAATATCAATGTGGTGGGTCGGAGTTGAGTTTGTGTTTACCCAACCCGAACCTGAACTAAGCGGAGTTGAAAATGGTAATATCATCCCTGAACCCGTCAGGTTTTGGGCAACCCGAACACAATAGAAACTCGTCCAAAACATGTATTTATATATATGTCAAATTTATATATACTTTTTGTATATGTAACATTGTAATTTTATATATTAATCGAGTTGGAGTAGTTTATCAACTATACCAAACTAGAACTCGAAAGTTGAACTTGAGTAAACCCGAACCCAACCACATAGGTTGTTCCTATTAAATTCAGGTTCGGTTTGGACGGGTACCTATGAGTTCAGTTTTAATTGTCATCCCTAATTTTATATCATTATTTTTAATTTTTGCCTATATTTTTCTACATTTCAAAAATATGTGTAAAACATGAAATATTAGATAGTATTTCTAATTTTGAATTTCTTATGCATTACATAATTATGAATAGATATGATTATGATTCAGTTTTAATAGTTATTTGATTTTTAAATTCAAGTTATCAACTATACCAAACTAGAACTTGAAAGTTGAACTTGAGTAAGCCTGAACCCAACCACATAGGTTGTTCCTATTAAATTCAGGTTCGGTTTGGGCGGGTACCTATGAGTTCAGTTTTAATTGTCATCCCTAATTTTATATCATTATTTTTAATTTTTGCCTATATTTTTCTACATTTGAAAAATATGTGTAAAACATGAAATATTTGATAGTATTTCTAATTTTGAATTTCTTACACATTACATAATTATGAATAGATATGATTATGTTTCAGTTTTAATAGTTATTTGATTTTTAAATCCAAATTTAATCATTTCAACATTCTGGAATTTTAATAGCAGAAAAAAGTAACTTTTCTCATATGCAAATATTGTTAGAAATTATAAATTTCTAATTAAGGTGGGCATCATATATTTGATACAATGATATCAGCTATTTATTTTCGGGGTTACATTATAAGTGATCTAATTAGTGACACCCCTTAGATTTCTAAAAGCTTATAACGGATATGGGCTTAATGGGTGGATACCCATCAGGTTAACCCATAGGGGATAATGGGAACCCTATAAGTTAACACATAAGGAAGGTTATGGTCCTCAGTACACCAAAATCAAAATTCAGTTTTCTCCTCTCCCCATCAGAGTGAAAACGCAAGTCCTTAAGAGGAATCAGAGATTTGGTTGAGGAAGACCATCATACCACAAAACCTCTTTCAGAAACGTAGATCAAATGAGCACATCCAGCCAGGTATGACACTGCACCATTTGATTCATATATATGCGTGAGAATAATGAAATTCAAGATCTTAGGATTGGTATTTCACCAATCATAAGGAATTTTCAACAAGTGGTATCAGAGCATAGGTTCTGAATTTTATGATTCTCCATTAAGAGTGTTTTCCCAAATCTGGTATGAAGCCTAATTTTAATTTGAGGATTATTGAATTATGCTTCCGCTGTTATGTTATAAAGATTGAGAATTTAGGGTTTAATTTGGGAATTTATGCAATCTGATTGTTGTTGAATTTTTTTTGATAGACATGAATTATATATTCTACACCTTGTTGATGTACATGATTTTGAAGTAACGTGAATGAAATTGAGATATTGCATTGGGCACAATTCTTTGTTTTGTTTTATTACAGCCGTGTGCAATTGCAATTGGGCCATGTACTAATAATGTTGTGTGTGTTTAGTTGTTTGTGATTCACAAACATTTTGTCAAGATTCAGCATGGCCATGTACTAGAAATGACTTAATTGGATTAAAAGAATTTTCTGAACCACAACTACAAGTAGACATGTTAATCAAATATATGATATGTATTTGTGCACTAAGCAGCATGTAGTGATTTATGAAGCCCTTTTTTTGTTTTATTGGTCGTCAATTATGTATACAATGTGCATTTTATGTACTAACATTGATTCTATAAAAGCATTTTTTGTCCTATCTTTGTTGTAATTTGTGAACTTGTGATTACTATGTAAGAATTTTTCAATTCTGATTTTGAAAATAAAAAGGATGTTGATGCACATACAACTAGCTATGTTATTTGCCAACCAGAGCAACAAAAAGGGATGGAGGGTGCTATGTTAGTGTTGTATGCACAATGAAAAGATTTTAAGGAATTTCCAGATTTATCTGTTGTTAAATTTTTATTATTTTTTTATGATCTATTGAATCATTTTAAAATTGCGCATTTCTCATTTCGATTCGTTGTGGTGGAAAAAGAAACATTTTAGATTGTTTTTTCTCTATCTGGTAAATGAATTAGGACTGTTTCTGATTTGTTTACATGAAAGTGTTAGAAATGGATTCATGGAGTTTACAAATTATAAATATATATTGATTTGGAATTATTATGGGATTAGATTTGGTAATCATGAAAGATATCAAAACTGAAGGTTTTAATTCCAAGATTATATTTTTTGTCATGGACCCATATTGTTTTAATTTTTGTCTGATAATTATTTTGGATTAATTGATGCAATATGTTGCCAAAGTAGCCTCTATTGTGGAAATTAATTGAATTACACAGACGAGTATGAGATTATTTATGCGAGTTGTGTTCGACCCAAAAGAAGGCACAATTTGGCCAAATAATAACATACCCGTGATGATAAATATGTAACAATTATAAAGTTTTTTTTCATTTGAATAATAGTCGCTCCAAAGAAAGACTATTATTTGACAGAATTAATTGTTAATATTTGATAATTACATTGAGAGTACCACTTACAAATTAATTTCTCTGTCCAAAGATTAGAAATTTATGTTGTGCTAGGTATCTTGTGATGAGTCTATTATGTGAACATATCTTGTTTTAAATATATTACATGACTTGTTTGTTTAGGTTTGAACATGTTATTAATTCTTTGTTATTTGGATTCAGTGTCTTTTACCAATGCTGTAAATTTTTCTGCTCAAATCAGTAACATCCCACTACTGAATGGGACAAACTTTAAGGTCTGGAAGGAAGCCGTAGAAATCATTCTCGGCTGTATGGATTTGGATCTGGCACTTCTTGTGGAGAAACCCATTTCCACTGTGGAAAACCTCGATGAAGCTAAAATTGAGAAATGGGAACACTCTAACCGAATGTGTTTGATGATCATGAAATGCTCTATTCCAGATGCGTTTCGGGGCTCTATATCTGACGGTGAAAGTGCAAGAAAGTTCCTTGAAGAAATAGAACAATTCTTTGCCAAGAATGAAAAGGCGGAGACAAGTAGCCTTTTGGCTAAACTCATCT